>NC_085138.1:38107378-38231914 GCF_035046485.1 Aedes albopictus | reverse complement strand
TGGATCATTTTGCCGAATGCCATTTGATCGAACTCCATTTGGCCGAAAAGGTCATTTGGCCGAATGCCGTTTGGAGGAAAAATGAATGATGAAATAAAGTGACCATGGCATTGTTTCCCGTTTCAGTATATCTCAAAAGAACAGTCCATGATTCAAAGAAGGAAAAAGCTTTGATAAAATATCGGTAGTTTCAACGCCAACTAATCAATGAAAAACAAAACTAGAAAGAATAGCCTATGATTGAAAGAAGGAAATACTTCTGATGGTCATATTGGCAGTTATAATGTCAAAAACTTCCTCTGAATTCTTTTGATCATGATTCGGCCAAACGGCATTCGAAAAAAAAGACCCTATCGGCCAGATGGCATTCGGCCAAACGACATTCGGCCAAACGAACTTTGCTCTTCTTCCTAGCACTTTCGGTTCTTGAGATATTCACATGGGCCGTGACCATAGATTAGAAATAACTGATGTTTCAACATATCTATATTAGGGATACTGATCGTTAGAATGATCAATCCGTAAAACATTGGCTTTTCTTCCTAGTTCTTTCGGATCTTGAGATATTCACGTAGCCCGTGATCAAAGATTGGAAACCACTAATTTTCAACATATCAATATTAGAGATACTGATCCTTACGATGACCAATCCGTAAAACATTTGCTCTTCTGCCTAGCACTTTCGGTTCTTGAGATATTCACGTGGCCCGTGATCATAGATTGGAAACCACTAATTTTCAACATATCAATATTAGAGATACTGATCCTTAAGATGATCAATCCGTAAAACATTGGTTTTTCTTCCTAGCACTTTCGGATCTTGAGATACTCACGTGGCCCGTGATCATAGATTGGAAACCACTGATTTTTCAACATATCTATATCAGAGATACTGATCCTTGAGATAATCAATCCGAAAAACATTTGCTCTTCTTCCTAGCACTTTCGGTTCTTGAGATATTCACGTGGCCCGTGAGCATAGATTGGAAACCACTGATTTTTCTACATATCTGTATCAGAGATACTGATCCTTGAGATGATCAATCCGAAAAACATTTGCTCTTCTTCCTAGCACTTTCGGATCTTGAGATACTCACGTGGCCATTGAGCATAGATTGGAAACCACTGATTTTTCAGCATATCTATATCAGAGATACTGATCCTTGAGATGATCAATCCGAAAAACATTTGCTCTTCTTCCTAGCACTTTCGGTTCTTGAGATATTCACGTGGCCCGTGAGCATAGATTGGAAACCACTGATTTTTCTACATATCTGTATCAGAGATACTGATCCTTGAGATGATCAATCCGAAAAACATTTGCTCTTCTTCCTAGCACTTTCGGATCTTGAGATACTCACGTGGCCCGTGAGCATAGATTGGAAACCACTGATTTTTCTACATATCTGTATCAGAGATACTGATCCTTGAGATGATAAATCCGAAAAACATTTGCTCTTCTTCCTAGCACTTTCGGTTCTTGAGATATTCACGTGGCCCGTGAGCATAGATTGGAAACCACTGATTTTTCAACATATCTGTATCAGAGATACTGAGCCTTGAGATGATCATTCCGAAAAACATTTGCTCTTCTTCCTAGCACTTTCAGTTCTTGAGATACTCACGTGGCCCGTGAGCATAGATTGGAAACCACTGATTTTTTAAATATCTATATCAGAGATACTGATCCTTGAGATGATCAATCCGAAAAACATTTGCTCTTCTTCCTAGCACTTTCGGATCTTGAGATACTCACGTGGCCCGTGAGCATAGATTGGAAACCACTGATTTTTCTACATATCTGTATCAGAGATACTGATCCTTGAGATGATAAATCCGAAAAACATTTGCTCTTCTTCCTAGCACTTTCGATTCTTGAGATATTCACGTGGCCCGTGAGCATAGATTGGAAACCACTGATTTTTCAACATATCTATATCAGAGATACTGATCCTTGAGATGATCAATCCGAAAAACATTTGCTCTTCTTCCTAGCACTTTCGGTTCTTGAGATATTCACGTGGCCCGTGAGCATAGATTGGAAACCACTGATTTTTCAACATATCTGTATCAGAGATACTGAGCCTTGAGATGATCATTCCGAAAAACATTTGCTCTTCTTCCTAGCACTTTCAGTTCTTGAGATACTCACGTGGCCCGTGAGCATAGATTGGAAACCACTGATTTTTTAAATATCTATATCAGAGATACTGATCCTTGAGATGATCAATCCGAAAAACATTTGCTCTTCTTCCTAGCACTTTCGGTTCTTGAGATATTCACGTGGCCCGTGAGCATAGGTTGGAAACCACTGATTGTTGCAATACAACTACATTGTGGTAAGTACATACATACTTCCTTAAGTGCAGAATTCGGAAAACCTTTTCACCTTATCTTCACATCTCTGATTCTTGAGAAATTCGCTTGGCCCATGACCGTAGTTTGGGAACCACTGAACTTAGCAAAAATGCTAAATTATTAATTGTAATTGAATAACTTATAACCTTTTAATAGGTTAGGAACTTTGTGATTTCGATCTTCACAAACTAATTATAAAACTGAAAAAAAACACTCCCCCGATTTACGCACTAATTCCCAAATAGCGCTCCCCCGATTTACGCACTAATTCCCAAATAGCGCTCCCCCCAAGTTACGCTCCCCCAATTTACGCTCCCCCCGTTTTGAGCGTAAATTGGGGTTTTAGTGTATACCCCAAGATGTACCCTGAAAGAACTCCAAAAAGAACCTTTAGCGGTGTCTCTGGAGGTCATCAAGGAGAAAATTATGAAGATGTATATGGGAAGGACTACATTCTAGAATAATTATCAGGGTAATCTTTAGAGGAATTCTTACTGAACTCATAAAAGGAATTCCTGCAAGAATGTCCCTTCTATGATAATTAGAAAAAAATAGTCATAAAAAAGTGATTAACTATTTGATGGTTTAATGGAGGTGTTTTCCAAGGGCGTGACAGCGTTGGGGCAAAATCTATTTCATGCCAGTAAATTTAGAAACCTTGAGAAACCATTTCTGATTTAACTATGACAGTTCTGGTGTTGGTACTGGTTCTGTCACATATCAAAATCTGTGGAAAATCTCATTATTTTTGCCAAACTAAAAATAATTCGCTCTCACTTGCAGTTATTGGCCACAAACGCGGGTGTGTTGTGAAGTGGCATCTAAGCCGAAAAAAAGAGATGGTTCGTGAAAAAAGGAGTGTTCATGGTGTGGGCTCAGGTTCAGTTTGGCTTTCTATTTCGCAGAATCATTACCATTGGTTAAAGCACCGGTATACCGAATAAGGGGTCGTGGGTTCGAATCCCACAAGAACGCGATTTTTTTCACAAATTCATCCCTCCATTTGTCAATTAGCAACATTCTGTGCCTTTTAACTACAAGTTTTTCTGTATGTAGGGTATGTAGGGGTTAGTGGGGAAGGGGGCAAGGGATGGTTGAAGGGTTTGGAGGAGGGGAATGCATACTGGTTTCAAGCGGGATTTCAGAGTATTTTGGGGGTGTCAAGGTCGGTTTAGACGGACGAAGCGAAGAATCAAGGATACTGTCACGAAGTGTTCAAGAGGATACACGGCTTTGTCTGGGAGGGGCATAAGGCTCAGGGGTGTTCCAGGAAACTTTCAGCAGATCTATATACGCTATCAACGGGTTTTTGTTACCCTTCTGCTGATGCGCAGCATTCTGTAGGTCTATGAAACATGGTTCGGTAAAGAAGTTATGTCCACAAATGTTGAAGGTCCTCCATAAACCTTTGCGAATATAGGCCTCAAGATCTACAAGCGTAATCAACAGCTTGTTGTTACATAAATGATACGGTGCAACATCTTACAGATCCATAAGGCATAGATCTGAAGACATGTAAATCTCAAAGATGTTCTAGGTCATCCAAGAACTTCCGGCAAGTAAAGGCCTCAAGATCTATGAGCATGATCTATGGATTGTTGTTTCATAAATGATACGGTGCAACATCCTACAGGTCCGTGGAGCATTGTTCTGCAAAGAACAAACATCCAAAGATTTACTTATTTCCAAAGACATTCAAAGTCCTCCAAGGACTTCCGCGAGTAAGGTCTTTAAGTCTACAAGTGTAATCAATTAATTGTTGTTATATTACTGACACGGTGCAACATCATGTAGGTCCATGGAGTATTGTTCTGTAACGAAACAATTTCCAACAACTTCAGCGAGTGGAATCCTTATGATCTACGAGCGCAATCGATGGATTGTTGTTACATTCCTGATACGGTGCAACTGGATTGTTGTTCTGTAAAGAAATAGCTTCAGGCCCTCCAAAAAGTTCCGTTAGTAAAGGCCCCAAAGGTCTACAAGCATAACCAATGGGTTGTTGTTACATTACTGATACGATACAACATCCCACATGTCCATAAAGTATTTTCTGTAAAGAATTAGTTACCAAAGATGTTCTAGGTCCCCCAAAAACTTCCGTGAATAAAGACCTCAAGATCTACAAGCGTAATCACTGGATTTTTGTTACATTACTGGTCCATTGAGCACTGTCATGTAACGAACAAATTCCCAAAGGTATTCAAGGCTCTCCAAGGACTTCCGCGAGTAAGGTCTTAAGGTGAATATATGACGAAGCCACAGGCAAAATTTTCAAAAGCACAAATCTGAAGAACCATTGGACGGTTTGCTCTGAAAAGTTGATCGATTGGTCACCACCAGCGAGCAACCAATCGATCAATTTTTCAGCGCAAACCGACACGTGGTTCTTCAGATTTATGCTCTTGAAAATTCGGGCTGTGGCTTCGTCATATCTTCACCTTAAGATCTATAAGCGTTACATTACTGGCACGGTTCAACATCATACAGGTCCATGAAGCATTATTCTGTAAAAAACTTATTTCCAAGGATGTTCTAGGTCCTTCAAGAACTTACGCTAGTGAATACATTAAGATCTGCAAGCCTAATCAATGGATTGTTGCTACATTATTGATACGGTGTAACATCCTATTGGTCCATGGAGTATTGTTTGGCAAAGAACTAATTTCCAAAGATGTTCTAGGTCCTCCAAAAAACGCCCACGAGTGAAGGCCCTAAGATCTACAAGGGCAATCGATGGATTTTTGTTACATTACTGATGCGGTGCGCCATCCTACAGGTCCATGAAGCATTATTCTTTTAAAAAATAATTGCCAAAGATATTTTAGGACCTTCAAGATCTTCCGCGAGTGAAAACCTTAAGATCTGCAAGCTTAATCGATGGATAGTTGTTACATCCTACACGTCCATGAAGTATTGTTTGGCAAAGAACTAATTTCCAAAGATGTTCTAGGTCCTACAAGAACTCCCGCGACTGAAGGTGGTCTGATCCACAAGGGTAACCAATGGCTTTTTTTATTTCACTGATTCGGTGTTACAGCCTTTTAGATGTTAATGCCTACAACTCAAAGGGTTTAAAGAGTCGACATCTCCAAATGCATAAATGCAATACTATATGTGGAATTGTGGTTCATTTGTTCACTATGATGATAATGTTTTGGGCACTTAAATCATGCAATGTTCAGGAAACCCAAATGCATTGTTAATGGGGAACCCGGTAGATGTTGGCTGCAAACAATCCCATTAGGAGGGAATAGGGATGTCATCTACACACTAAGATTCAGATGTTCCAGCTCAGTAATTTCTTCACTGAGTTCAGTATATTTTTCATCTTTTTACAGAGTTTTCAACAGCAGATTTATCTCGGTACACTCGGTAATCGTATTTACCGTTCACCAGTAACGATATTTACCGTGCTTCAGCAACTTTTGACAGTTTGTTAGCTGAGCTCGGTAACTCATTTACAGAATATCTGCAAAGTAAACAACCGAGCGTACCGAGTTAAATCTGCTGTTGAGAACTCAGTAAAAAGATGGAAAAAATACCGAGCTGATCTTAGTGTGTACGTGGTTCCCTGGTACACTGGTATTCCGTGGCTGGAAAATTACGTTTATTACAAATCACAAGCGTGATGTTTCCGTCGTGATTCCATCAGTGTAGAAGTCCTGCCTACCTTGTTTCGGTCATTTATTTTCTTTATTTGTACTGAATTTAGATTTCAAAATGTTGCACCTCTCTGAAACCCCCTAAAGTCCCTTCAACCGACAGCCGTAAAATACACAAAAATAAAAATAAACCTTCAACCGACAAAAGCCCAAGGAAATGCCTAGTAATTCTTAAAGGCCTTAAGTTCACTCTAGACTGTTCTTGGATGCCCTACAATCGACATAGTCAATTATTTACTCAGGTAAGCTCTTTGAACCTCGTGACTAGCTATAGTGAATACAAGCCATTAATAACGCTTGTAGGTCTCAAGGCCTGTACTAGCGAAGTTCTTGGATGACCTAAAGCATCTTTGGAACAATTTTTCATGGACCTGTAAGACGTAGCACCGCATCAGTAATGTAATAACACACCATTGATCACACTCAAAGCCTTGATTCACGAGAGTTCTTGGATGACCTAGGACATCACTGGATATTATTACTCTACAAAACTTCCATCTTTCGTTGACCTGTAGGATGTTACACCACATAAGTAATGTCACAACAATTCATTGATTACGCTTGTATATGTTAAGGCCTTTACTTACAGATGTCCCTGGATGACCTAGATCGTCGATAGAAATTATTTCCCTGCAGAACAATCAGTAATGTAGTAACAATTCACTGCAGTGATCATGACTATGCTTGTAGATCTAAGGCTTTTACACGCGAAAGTTATTGGGTGACCAAGAACTCCTTTGCTTCATGGACTTGTAGGATGATAAACCATATCAGTGATTTAACAACAATCCCTTGGTCACGCCTGTAGATCTTAACGGCTTTACTCGCGGAAGTTCTTTGATTTCCTGGAACATCTTTGGAAAGTTGTTCTCTACAGAACCATTCTCCATGAACCTATAAGATGTTACAGCGAATCCGTAATATATCAATAACC
The DNA here is from genome assembly GCF_035046485.1 of Aedes albopictus. Taxonomy (NCBI): domain Eukaryota; kingdom Metazoa; phylum Arthropoda; class Insecta; order Diptera; family Culicidae; genus Aedes; species Aedes albopictus. The sequence goes on along the minus strand of NC_085138.1, from coordinate 38,224,957 downwards.
CATTGGTTACGCTTGTAGATCTTCAGGCCTTTGCTCACGGAAGTTCTTGGAAGTCCTAGAACATCATTGGAAACTACTCCTCTACAGAACTATGCTCCGTGGACCTGTAGGATGTTACACCGCATCAGTAATGCAACAACCATTAATTCATTTCGCTTGTAGAACTTCAGACCCTTACTCGCAGTAGGTCTTGGAAGACCTTTGAAAACTACTGCTCTACAGAATTATGCTCCATGGACCTGTAGGATGTTACACCGCATCAGTAATGTAGCAACCATTTATTGATTTCGCTTGTACATCTTCAGGCCTTTACTCGTGGAAGTTCTTCGAGGACCTACAACATCATTGGAAACTACTCCTCTACAGAACTTTGCTCCGTGGACCTGTAGGATGTTACATCGCATCAGTAATGCAACAACAATTCATTGATTTCGCTTGTGGGACTTCAGGCCTTTACTCGTGGAAGTTCTTTGAGGACCTACAATACCTTTGAAAACTACTCCTCTACAGACTTAGGCTCCGTGGACCTGTAGGATGTTACACTGCATCAGTAATGTAACAACAATTCATCGATTTCGCTTGTAGATCTTCAAGCCTTTACTCACGGAAGTTTTTTTTTACCCTAATAAGCTTTGGCAATTAGTTCTCCGCAGATCCATGCTCCAAGAACCATCGGAGCCCTATTTAACCCCTGCTAACCCCCCATGCATTACCACGAGTATCGACACCCCCAGCACCCAACACTTCACTCGCCTCACCTACATCCGCCCTTCAACCACCTTGACCCATTTATGACCCCCTCTTCTCCAACCTTTCGAAAAGTTCAAAAGTTCCCTTTCTTAGGAAGAGTTCCCTTCTGCACATTTAGAGCGTGAGAAAGTTGAAATACCGTGTTAATTCACGAATCCGTGTAAAAAACCGTGTAAAAGAATCGCGTAAAAACGTTCTTAGTGTATTTGCTAAATAATCATTCAGAACACTGGCATCCCTGGTGGTCTCTTCATATGCTATCACATCCCATGCCACCGACTTTCATTGGAACCAAAATTACCTCTCACTAGTGCAGATACAAAAATTCTGCTGCAGCTAGTGCATATTATGCTGTAAAATGAACCTGCTTTTCTGCTGCAAAGGTTTGTTTTCAGCAACTGGTCCGCGTGTGTGGTTCGACGCTCAGTGCTCCTGCATCCGCAAAAAAATCTTTCGCGGGTTTTCCACACTCGCGCATCAAAAGCAGTCCTCCTGCAGAGCAAAGCTTCTCTAATGTTCCATTGGCTTGGCAGTGAACCTACCAAATTGTTTTCAGGTGCCGAGCGAAATGCAAATAATGTTGTGGCCGGCCCGATTTTCGTTCTTCGGTAACCTACCTGTGGTGGATAAGCAATGACTGGTTATCGCATAATAAGCTCCATCACTGGCCGCTCGTTTGTTGGTTTTGGCAGCCGTCGTGTTTAGAAGTGTGGAATAATTTAATTCCCGTGTCCAATGAAAAGGCGCCGCTGCCCGACCCGGTCACAATAATTGAACAACGTCCGAGTGCTGTTCTGACCGACCATCGCATCGTCCGTCAGTTGTTGCTGGGTGTTTTGAATGGAAAATCGAGAACCAGCCCAAAAAATAACTCCTCCACGCCGCCGCCACGCGTGATCGCGCTGCTGTTGATGACCCCCTGAGCTAATGACCGATGATGGCCGGTGAGCAGAACCATGAATGGGAAGAAGAAAACCCGATCGGGCAATCTCTAGACATTTTCATTCACAAAAGCAGGGGTAATTTTCTATTTGATCGTCATTTGATTGGGGATCGATCAATCTGGACCGTCTGGATCGGACTATGTGGAACCCAGGGTGAACATCTTTTGTTTACGAGCTTTTAGAAGCGAAATTTTCTTCGAAACGTAAAAGATGGCAAGAATCAATTGGAAACGTGGGGAGTGGCGGGACTTGGTGTAATTTTTCATCGAATCATTTTCAGACATGGCATGGGTGGAATCATTCACTTATCAATAGCGAGCGTCTTATCACATTGGCTACCCTGGATGAAGCACGCAATGAGAATATTTTTTTGTAATTACATACATCTCATAAAATGTAAAGAATATAAAATTCTGCTAAAAGTTATAAACACAAAGAGAGAGTGATGGAATTCCGAAGAAGTAAGAGGAAGTCAGAATACAGAAGGAATCCAAGAATCAGAGACAAGATTAGAGAAATTCTCAAGAAACTATACATAGAGTTGTTTTTTTCGCGAAAATGTCGGAGAAGCACCAAATGGAATTGTCAGTTACCTTCTTGAGTAAGTTATTTTAAAAATTGCGTGTGAAAACCACTATGTAGTAGATTTTTCCTAATATAGTATTCCTCTTCTTTCAGGAATTTCTCTTTATATTCTCCTGGCGGGGTAATCCTTAATTTACCCCGAAGATTTCTCCAGAAATTCCTCTTGCAAGCTCTCAAGAGGTTCCTCTCTAGAAATTTTCTCCAAAAGTTCCCCCGGGTATTCCTCTAAGGACTGTTATACAGTTTTTGATTTATTTAAATATTTTCCTTACAATTCTTTCCGACGTTCTGCCAGGATTTTTTTTCAGAGCCTAATTTCTAGGTTTTTCTCAAAAATGTTTCCAAGAATCAATTCTAGGACAACCTGGAGAGAGTTCTTCAGAAATTTTTCAAACATTTCTTCTAAAAATCTCCACCCACAGGTATTTTCTGGAGTTTATTTAGAAATTCCTTCAGAAAACTATGTAGTGATTCCTTTAGAAATTCTCAATTGTCACCAGTATTTTTGTGCAATTTATGGATAGACTGCTGAAAAATATCTGGAGAAATCTATGAAGGAGTCCCAAGGGATATTTCTAACTAAATCGCAGGACCAATTTCATTCGCAGGAATTTCTGCAATAATCCCCGAAGAAATTTCTGGATGAATTTCTGCAATGAATTTCCGCAAAATTTTTTGAAGGGAAACTTCATGAAAAAATCCGTGGAAGAACTTTGGAAGAAATTCATTGCTAAATTCTAAAAGAAATCCTCAAAATCCTGAAAGAGTCCCTGATTTTTGCCTCTCTCGTACACCAAGGTGTACCGAAAGGCTATATGTTCACTCCAAAAATGAAGTTTTGATAGAACCCCCGGAGGGCCAAGTCTTATATACCAATCGACTCAGCTCGACGAGTTGAGATGATGTCTGTGTGTATGTATGTGTGTGTGTATGTATGTGTGTGCGTGTGTATGTGTGTATGTGTACAAAAATGTCACCTCACTTTTGGATAGTAAATATCATCCGATTTCAACGCTTTTGTTTTCAATCGACGCGAAATATTTTCCCATTGTTTCCTATTGAAAATGGTTTGAATCGGTTCAGCCGTTCCGAAGTTATGGCCATTTAGGTGTTCCGGACCACTACCCCAGGAAGGGGCCAGATATAAAATTGCAACAAACCCATGCATGCGACCCATCTAACCACGGCATTTTCGATTATCTGACGAATGGTAAGCAGGAAAATAGTCGCAGATTATATCTGAACCGGTTGTGTTCCGGAACCGGTTCTGGGTGTCCCGCCGGAAGTGGCCAAATACAAAAGTGAACCAAACCCATGCATGCGACACATCAAATTGCAGCTTTTTGTATAACCTGATGAGCGGTAGACAGGAAAATAGTCTCGGACCATATCTAAACCGGTAGCATACCGGAACCGGTTCCGGGTGTCCCACTGTAAGTGGCCAAATGTTAAAGTGAAACAAACCCATGCATACGACACATCAAATCACCGTTTTTTATGTAACCTGATGAATGATTAACAGGAAAATAGTCTCAGACCATATCTGATCCGGTAGTGTTCCGGAACCGGTTCCGGGTATCCCGCCGGAAGTGACCAAATATAAAAGTGAACCAAACCCATGCATGCGACACATAAAATCGCAGCTGTTTCTATAACCTGATGAACGATAAATAGGAAAATAGTCGCAGACTCTATCTGTACCGGTAGTGTTGCAGAACCGGTTCCGGGTGTCTCACCGGAAGTGGCCAAATATAAAAGTGAAACAAACCCATGCATGCGACACATCAAATCACCGCCTTTTCTGTAACCTGATGAATGGTAAACAGGAAAATAGTGGCAGACCATATCTGATCCGGTAGTGTTCCGCAACTGGTTCCGGGTATCCCGCCGGAAGTGGCCAAATATAAAAGTGAACCAAACCCATGCATGCGACACATCAAATCGGCACTTTTTCTATAACCTGAGGAACGGTAAGCAGGAAAATAGTCTCAGATCATATCTGAACCGGTAGCATACCGGAACCGGTTCCTGGTGTCCCGTCGGAAGTGGCCTAATTCATACATGCGACACATCAAATCATGGCCTTTTCGATAACTTGTACGATCAGCAAGAAAATTATCTATGCCCACATTAGAAACTACTGATAGTGTTCCGGAATCGATTTGAGGTATCTCGCTGAAAGTAGCCGAATGTAAAAGAAAACCAAAAAAATATTCGCGACACATAAAATGGCTTTTAAGGTATCCTGATGAACAGTTACCAAGAAAAAATATCTCAGATCATGCTTGGGAAAACTAGTAGTGTCCCGGAATCGGTTCCCCGTGTCCCTCTGGATGTGGTCAAATGTAGAAGGGAACCCAACTCCATGCATGCGCTTCGTCAAACTGTGGTTTTTTCGATAAGCTGATGAAAGGTTTTCAAGAAAACCAGCTCAGATTACGTTAGAGAGCACCGATAGTATTCCACAACCGGTTTCGGGTGTCCCGCCGGAATTGGTCAAATGTTAAAATGAACCATGGAAATTTTCCGGAACCGGTAAAGGGTGTCCCACTGGAAGTGGACGTACATAAAAGTGAATCAAACCCATGCTTGCGGTACATCAAATCGCTTTTTTTTCAGTAACCTGATGCAAGAAAATAGGCACAGTCCACAGAAGTTACGACCGGTAGTGTTTTTAGTTCCGGGTAACCTGATTAACAGTATTCATAAACTCAGATCACATTTGAATATACCGGTAGTGTTACGGAATCATTTCCGGGGGTCTCGTAAGCAATACAAAATATACTCAGATTACATAAGAGGCTACCGGTGGTGTTGCAGAAGCAGCGCTGGGTGCTTTAACTAAGTTACGAAAATGAACTAAATGAATGCTAGCGATAGATATGTGTAAGAGAACCAAAAACCTAAAAAACTAAAACGATCTCATCAAATCACACCAATTTAGATTCCTGAGACGTAAATTTACAGTAGGATGGATCAACGTTGTATGGAAACATTAAAATTTAAGCGCATCAGCCCGGAACATTCTCTTAAATCTTTATTTGCGTCTAAAATTACTACGCAAAATTTTGATGCGGCTGGAGGGCGAGCTCTGTAATGTGGTTGATATTTGAATGTGATATAGCATTGGCAATTCAAATTACTACATTACAAATTCTACATGAATTTTGCAACCAATGATAATAAAATATAGCATAAAATGTGCAGATAAAACTTTGTCAAAGTGTCCTGTGGAAAAAGTTTATTCCTGGCTAGTAATTGTCATCTTGGCATGAATCAGCCTCCAGTAAAGGTGGTCAAGCAGTCAACTGAAAGGACTGATACTTTCAGCTCTGCCCATACGTTGAATATAACGTCGGAATAAGTACCTCAATTCGATGATGACTTTGATGAAATTCTTGATTTTCTAAATAAAGTATTATCATGATTCAGAAATTCGTAGGTGGTACAGACCCAGATCGGAGGGCCCATATAGCCGAGGCGGTAAACGCACGGGTATTCAGCATGACCATGCTGAGGGTGACGGGTTCGATTCCCGGTCGGTCCAGGATCTTTTCGTAAAGGAAATTTCCTTGACTTCCTTGGGCATAGAGTATCTTCGTGCCTGCCACACGATATACACATGCAAAATGGTCATTGGCAGAGGAAGCTCTCAGTTAAAAACTGTGGAAGTGCTCATTGAACACTAAGCTGAGAAGCAGGCTTTGTCCCAGTGAGGACGTTACGCCAAGAAGAGGAGGAGGACAGACCCAGATCGCTGTTATGAGCATTTCCCCCTTCTCGTCCATTACCAAAGCACAGAGATTTGGGGCTGATCACTGACTCTAAGGCAAGATTGATTGCGTCGACGGAAAGATCATGAGTACATATTCGACGAGAAAGGCACTATCACCACTAGGTGGATAAATCTGTGTTTTTTTTTAAAGCAATACCTGAATATATTTTAGAAGGAATATATGGAAGAGTTACTAAAAGAATCCATGTAGCAGTTTTTCAAGAAACTTCCTTTCTAATTCTTGAAGGTATTTTGAAAGAATCCCAGGAATGTACCTGAAAGAATCTCAGTGAAAATTTTGAAGAAACTCCTTGGAAGAAACGTTTGGTGGAACTCCAAGTGAATTTATTAAGAAACTTAAGAAGAGCTGGAAAAATCCTTCACTAGAGTACCTGGAGTTTTTTTCTGACCCCCTCTTCTCCCCTATAAACGCCCATGGCCGCCGATGGTTACCGTCGAAAATCCTCTGAAACAATGCTTTGAAACCCCCCCTCCTTTTTTTCAAATCGTTTATTTTATACGCCACTACGCCCGAAAGCTTAACGGGGCCGATAATACCATTAAGATTCACAATCGTTTTGCGAACCCCCCTCCTGATACCCCCTGAAACTCCCCTGCGACCTACCGTCATTTTTAAATATGCTTATGCACAACGTTGGTTCTGAGTAGCTCTCCCTCTTTTTATGCAGGGCATAAAAAAGGTGCATAAATAAAAAAAGCACAAAAATAACATGCATAAATTGAGGTTTTAGTGTAATAGTTTCTTAAGGCGAAACTGGAAGCATTTCCTCATTTTTTTTTTGGTTTTTGATTTTTTATTAAATAACGAAGCAATACTTTTAAAATCGGTTTTCGTGCCCATGTAGAGTATGGATCAGGGTATCTTCTGATTTTTTTTACGCGGTATTTCTACTGCGTAAAAAAAATCAGAAGATACCCTGATCCATACTCTACATGTGCACGAAAACAGATTTTGAAAAAAAAAATTGCTTGGTTATTTAATAAAAAATCATGAACCAAAAAATGAGGAAATGCTTCCAGTTTCGCCTTAAGCTAAAGTTTGCTTAAGAGTGGTTTGTTGTACTCTTGTGCAGCAAAAATGTTTGTTTGGTAAAGAGAAGTATTTCGGACGGAATCGCATGTTACACTGATGGCTCCTTTCTCGAAGGTCGAGCTGGTGCTGGTGTTAACTCTCGTGAGCTAAGGCCACATCAGTCTTCCCTTACTCACTTGGTAGACATGTGATGTGCTTGTTTTTCAGGCCGAAATTTTTGCTCTTATGTGCGGAGTGCAATCAGCACTTCAGCAACACGTGATGGGCAATGTTATATGCTTCTGTTGAGATAGCCAGGCTGCTATTGAAGCCTTTGCCTCGGCCAACTTTAGGTCGAAGCTAGTTATCACTTGTCGAGCTCAAATCAAGGAGCTGAATTCAGAAAACGCTGGTTACCCTGTATGGGTACCTGGCCATTATTCCATCGCTGGAAATGAATTGGCTGATGAGTTAGCTTGCACTGGAGCATCCCATGACTTCATTGGCTCTGAGCCAGCTATCTCGGTATCGAAGTGTTGAGTAAAGCTTCAGATTCAAATGCCACTCAACACAAACGATACTAAACAAATTTGGAGCCATGTCGTCATGTTATGTCGACTCAGCTATCACATGGGGAATATTCAGAAATGTGGTTTATTTGTATATGATAGCTGTGAATCCGATTATGGAACTTCGTATTATGTTATGTGTAACTGTCCTGCAATGCTGTCATGGTAAAATCAGAGCTGGTTACTCAAAATTTCCAATTTTCAGCCCCCAAGGAAATGATTTTACTTTCGCGCCCAATTAACTATTATTCCGGGAAAACACATCCATACGTTATAATTTCACCAAGGAAAGGACATTCTTGCTGGAATTATTTTTTAAAAGTTTAGCAATAATACTACTTAATTTTTTTTTACAAAACTCGCCAGGGTAACCTCCAGGGACATCACCAGAAATCCATTTGGGGATTCTTTTATGATTTGAGGGTCCCAGATTCAAAGGGGTGTAAGTGAGCATTTTGTCGATTTTGAGCTGAGCATATCAAAAAAATCTTCAGATTACAGGCTTTCAGGAACTTTTTTAAGATTATTTTTACGATGATTAGAAAAATTACAATAAATCGTCGAAAATTGGGTTGATTTTGAAACTCCATACTTTTTGTATGGGATGAAAATTGGGTGAACAACTTTGTGCCTCATTTACTCGGAAATTTGTTTTTGTCACTTACACCCCTTTGCTTCTAACCCCCGCATTTATCAAAACAATTCTTGAATATTTACTGAAAGAAGATTCTCACAGGATTTTGTAGAACGATTTTAGCAAGAATTTATCTAATCATTTTTCATAGAACTCTTGTCCATTGATATCTTTGTGAATTTCTCCAGAGATTCTCAAGAGATTGTTTCAGGAGTTTGGCCAGAGAATGCTGCAGGAGTTTCTGAAAGGATTAATTTCGGTACTGGTCCACTGGTATCCTCAAAAATCCCTGCCGAAATTCCTTTAAGAATTGCCAACAAGTTCATGCTGATATTCTTTCCTGTATTTCTCAAAAAAATTCTGATTCGCTCCAGAAATAATATCAGATTTTTTTTCCAGAAGATTATCGTTGCTTTTTTTTGTTTTATTGAGAAATTCCTCTAAGTGAATATTGATACGTTCAAAAATTTAGCAAATAAGATGAAAAATAGCTGAATCAAGTTGAATTAACCGTTCCTACCCAGGTTCATACTGTTTGGGAGGCGTGGGGTAAAACCTAAACGGGCAAAACCCGATAAATAACCGAAAAGTCACTTTCAATCACAAAATTACCAAATTATGTGGTATTGTTTAAGGCCATTGCCGGCCACCAAGGAGGGATACATTACAGATGGCTCACTCCAAGTCAAGTAAACAGAAAGAAGAGCTCCCAAACACAAAGCCAGATTCAATGTTTGTCCAGTGGCCTATTAGTTTCGATCGTTGTTGGAAGGTGCTTTTTTGTAACGGTGAGGATATAGAAGATATTTATGCAGAAAAGTACATTAAACGGAGTTGTTGAAACAAATATAAAGAGTACATAGGACAACTTATATTGTCGCAAATGATATGGATGTTGCCTTTAACTTTAAGATTTTAGACATTTTAATCGAAATCCAATTCCGATCCACCGCATACAGAAGTCACCATACTCACAAGCGATCCGATTTTGCTGCCATTGATTTGATTAGCCCGAGTATTAGCAAATCACGTCCACCGCAGTTAGACGAACCAGAAATCCAATCCATAGCCTGGTGCCTAAACATGGGCCTCCTACGTCTCACCACCAGTCCACCGCTTTCGTACCTTTGGGGGTCGTCATCAACGCAGTCGATGGTCCCCCAGTTCCAGTATCAACGTCCGTAGCAGCTCGCGCGCGCTCATGTTCAAGCAACCGCTGCTGCTGCCACTGACTGCCGCGCCGTTTACTATTTGATTCGCCTTGAGGCCCTCGGTCGTACACACAAACACTACCGATGCGATACTCGCGCACCGAATGCTCCTAGAGTGCTAAACGATTTGCCCATAAATATCTCAATCTCAATTAATGCTGCCGTTCTGTGTTTTGGATTTCGGATCAACAAAACAGCATTAGACGCGCTGAGGCCCGACTAAGCAGAGCATAATCTCTCCGATCCAATCACGCTTATGGCCACTCTCGAGTGCCACATTGTATCGGAATTACGGCCACGACATCTTGCCTCTCTGGATCACTCAGTGCGGGGCATATCGCCCGCAACTCCTGACGACTAGGTGTGGTTGGGAAAAATGTGTTATGTAATCCGATGGATTTTGTAGTAAACGGCGACGTCAATCTATCTGTGGCAGTCTCCAACTGACGACCGTCGTCGTCGTCGTCGTCGTCGGCAGCCGTACGAAACCCTAGACGAGTCTTAAATCGCGGGGAGTGGTTCTAGTGTTGCGCCATTAAAACTGTCGAACGGGTCCGGAGGCCTAAGCGATCATCGCAACTAGAATACTTCCAAGTCCAAGTTCCAAGAGCCCTTATCCGCGAATCCACGCCGACGGGTACGTCTTCGATGTCGGTTGACGACGGCGATGCTCGTCGCTCTCGTATCAATCCGTTGGCTCATTCGATCGGATCGATTTTGTGTCGAAATTATCGAGTTCTGTTCGCTACCGAAAAGCAAGCGATCGATTAGGAAATGATCGGTCACCGACCGTCTTGAATGTCGGGCGCCGCTCTGATCGATGGATTGCGATTAGGCAGCAGCGCGACTAGTCAACCCGGTAATTGTGGGTGTGGAATAGCGAAACGGGCACGGAGTGACCTTGTCTAGTGCTTGTAGGGTATGCAGATGGAAGGCTGAATCGAACTGCTCTGAAGGAGGAGTTATTGGCCTTTTGATGGGGGATTGTTAGGTACCATTGAGGGTGAACTCAGCGTGATGTGCCATTCTTGAAGACACGATTCGCACAATAACACTGTCGTACTGCCCCAAGAAGGTAAGTATTACCACATTGTTGGGTTCATCTGCGTGTCCAACTTACAATAATGGCACTTACAAACCCTCTACTACACAACGTACTTTCATTTTCCATCAATTATTCAAATTAAGGCGCGATTGAACCGCACGAAGAAATCACATGCCGATGCGGCTGAAAGGGAGAAAAATCACTCCAACTATGTACGTCGTCGTCAAACGTCATCATGTGGTTGTGGGAACACGCATGGATACCTTCCAACCAACGCCCCCTCGCACATTTCTTCCACGGTATTTGATGGGAGGTGGAAGCTGTTGACTTTTCCTGAGGTACACGAACCCTATCACGGCCCAGGCCCACAACTCACGCTCAGTCAGAAGCAACCGTGGTGGCTTCATAGCTCGTTGATTACGAAGATGACTTAATAGCAATTTGACTGTGAATTGTGCGCGTTGTTTTCCCGTGCCAAGGAAAATGGCAGAAAAAGCAGCCACTGACTGAGTTATCCACCTAGTGGTAACAGTTTGGGACTCAAATTATGTCGAGATTTTCTTATTTCACTTGAACGTAGTCATCAACATACTCCGGCAAGTTTTTGTTCTTCCTATTCATTAGTTCTCTACTTGCTGCTTATCCTTCTTCTCTGTTTTTTTTTTAACTTGTTCCTCTTTCCTTTTCTTCTCTAACACTTTCTTTTTTTTCTTCTCAACTTCTATTATTTCCACGAATTTTGCATTAATTTAGTGTTTTGTTTTGGTTTTTGCACAACCATTCCAAAAACCCGCATCTGGTTTTAACCGTGTCTTTAGTAACTGATATAATAAATAGAGTATCTTAGTATTTTATAGAAACTAATTTTATTCTTGAAGCTTTTGACTTTCCGTTATACTAGAGAGGCAAACATGTTGCATACTGCTAATTGGAACCGATTGCTTAAGGGTTACATAGCGATGGACTCGCACACACATCAACCGTGTCAAATGCAGCGAATCAAGTTTCGCAAAACGTCCATCGTAATAGCCATTACTGGAATACAAGGACTTGCCGGATGTTCGTCCTTTGCTGAAGAGGCAAGGGTTTGAGCATTGGCGGATTTTTTTTCATTTTTTTAAGCATGTGGATCGTACAATTTTTTTTTTCTAGGAGAGACGACCCCATCACATCGCAGACTGTTGGAATTATTCGAGAAGCAATTTGCGAAATATCGATAACAGTGCTACGTGTGCAGATTGACGCTGTCGCTCTAAGCTCTAATGCTACGATTTCGAAAGAGAATGTATTTGTTCTGTGGGTAGCAAAATCGGAAATGGTAAAAATTTAAAAATAACAATTGGGAAGCTAATACACTAAACAAAGGATGATGTTTCTATAATTGATAAAACAAGTCCAGGATGTTTACACGATAGGTAAAAATAGAAAAAAAAAACCCAGATTAATCCACCTAGTGGTGATGAAGCCTTTCTCGTCGAACATGTACTCATGATCTTTCCTTGGTCGAGATACGACTGAGATAGTTTTGCTTCAAAATTTTGGCTTTGCAGTCTTTTGGAGAAATCGAAAACACTAATTTATGATTTTTTCCGACGTTTCGGTCAGTATGGGGCTTTTTCAGGGGTTCAATCGTTCAAGGTTTCCTTGTCAAGATGGCTTTGCTAAACTCAAAAATTTCATACGGAAGTTTTAGTATATATTGAGTCCGTTCGGCTTGAAACCGTCGTGATGCGGACAATCTACTACCTATCGTGTGGTCTAGAATTCGGTCCCTGTTCTTGTAATCTTCCACTATTGCTTTGTATAGAAAATTTCTGTGCATGTGCCATCATTCCGAAGCATGATCTTTCCTTCGACGTAATCCGAACTGTTTCTGAATCCTGAGAATATTTCATTGAGAAAAGCAAAAATTAAAAAAAAAATTGGGAAACTTATTAATGGAACATATTCCGACATTATGTTAAACGTATAGACAGAGCTGGAAAATATCAGAATTTTCAGTTGACTGCATGAGCACCTTCACTATCACTGAAGGCAGATCAACATCAAGACGATAGTTACAAGCTAGGATATAACTTCTTTCACAATCACAGATGACTTTACGGTCTTCGACAAAGTTTTTTCCTCACACTTTAGGCTATATTTTATTATTATAGGTTACAAGATTCATGTAAAATTTGACAAAAAATGCAAGCAATAAATCCATAAAAAATCCCAATAGTTTTAGACGCAAAAGAGGATTGAAAAAACTTAGTCCGGGGTTGATGCGTACAGTATATTATCCTACTGTATCGCCACAATAGATCAACAATTGGTCGCAGTGGAAATGTACCCAACAGGAAAAAAAAATCCTACTGTATATTTTGACACCTCAGGAATCTGACATGGTGTGATTTGTTGAGATTGCTTTAGTACAGACAAACAGACATATCATTTGGAACATATTCATCATCAACTTCGTCACGAAAAAATAATCGCCAAGTGCATCAGGTTGAATTTCACCACTCGCTGCTGGCTTGATGGCGGTAGTGAGTAAACGTCAAACGAACAAAAACGATTGCACGTGTAACTTTACCAAATACCGTATCTAACAAAATCCACGAACGGAGACAATCGAAGGGACAGTTCGCTGTTCCCGTAGCAACTAATACATTGAGCATTTCAGAAACGTGAAAAATCTGGGTATTTTTTCACAAATCATCCTAAAGGTAAGTGACACAAGTAGCCCTTAACGAAATTCAGCGCCTCATGTGAAAATCTCTTTTTTATTTACATAGAGTAATGCGGGGCAAAAGTTCGCAGTGGGTCTTACTCTGCGCACGAGTTAAAAACCCAGGCAAACTTGTATGGATTCGACACATTGCATTGTCAGGCCAGATACTCGTCAATAAAATCTATCTGATGTATCGCATGCATGGGTTTGGTTCCTTTTGGCACTTGGCTACTTCCGGCGGGACACCCTAGATCGGTTCCGGAACACTATCGGTAGTCTTTAAAAAGATCTTAGATGTGGTCTGAGCTTATTTTCTTGGTGATCGTTCATTAAGTAATTCAAATAGCCGCTATTTAATGTGCCGCAGGCATGGGTTTGGTTCTCTTCCACATTTGACTACATCCGGCGGAAATCCCAGAATCGGTTCCGGAACACTATCGGTTGATCCCAGTATGGTCTGAAACTATTCTCTTGTTAAAGGTTTATCAGGTTGCCTAAAGAACCGCAATTTGATGCGTCTTGGCTACTTCCGGCAGGATATCTGGAACGGGTTCTGTAACACTACCAGTTCAGATATGGTCTGAGATTGTTTTCCTGCCTACTGTTCATCAGGTTATCAAAAAAGCCACTGTTCGATGTGTCGCATGCATGGGTTTGGTCCACTTTTATATTTGGCCACTTCCGCCGGGACACCCGGAACCGGTTCCGGAACACTACCGGTTCAGATATGGTCTGAGAATGTTTTCCTACCTACTGTTCATCAGGTTATCGAACAAGCCACTGTTTGATGTGTCGCATGCATGGGTTTGGTTCACTTTTATATTTGGCCACTTCCGCCGGGACACCCGGAACCGGTTCCGGAACACTACCGGTTCAGATATGGTCTGAGAATGTTTTCCTGCCTACTGTTCATCAGGTTATCGAACAAGCCACTGTTTGATGTGTCGCATGCATGGGTTTGATTCACTTTTATATTTGGCCACTTCCGCCGGGACACCCGGAACCGGTTCCGTAACACTACCGGTTCAGATATGCATGCCTACTGTTCATCAGGTTATCGAACAAGCCACTGTTTGATGTGTCGCATGCATGGGTTTGGTTCACTTTTATATTTGGCCACTTCCGCCCGGACACCCGGAACCGGTTCCGTAACACTACCAGTTCAGAGATTGTTTTCCTGCCTACTGTTCATCAGGTTATGGAAAAAGCCACTGTTTGATGTGTCGCATGCATGGGTTTGGTTCACTTTTATATTTGGCCACTTCCGCCGGGACACCCGGAACCGGTTCCGTAACACTACCGGTTCAGATATGGTCTGAGATTGTTTTCCTGCCTACTGTTCATCAGGTTATCGAAAAAGCCACTGTTTGATGTGTCGCATGCATGGGTTTGGTTCACTTTTATATTTGGCCACTTCCGGCGGGACATCCGGAGCCGGTTCCGGAACACTACCGGCTCAGATATGGTCTGAGAATTTTTTCCTGCCTACTGTTCATTAAGTTATCGAACAAGCCACTGTTTGATGTGTCGCATGCATGGGTTTGTTTCACTTTTATATTTGGCCACTTCCGGCGGTACACCTGGAACCGGTTCCGTAACACTACCGGTTCAGATATGGTCTGAGAATGTTTTCCTGCCTACTGTTCATCAGGTTATCGAAAAAGCCACTGTTTGATGTGTCGCATGCATGGGTTTGGTTCACTTTTATATTTGGCCACTTCCGGCGGAGCACCCGGAACCGGTTCCGGAACACAACCGGTTCCGATATGGTCTGAGACTATTTTCCTGCTTACCGTTCATCAGGTTATTTAAAATGCCGTGGTTTGATGTGTTGCATGCATGGGTTTGCAGCGTTTTTATATCTGGCCCCATCCTGGGGTGCCGATCCGGAACACCTAAATGGCCATAACTCCGGAACGGCTGGACCGATCTGAACCATTTTCAATAGGAAACAATGGGACTAAATACCGCGTCGAATGAACCATCGGTCGTTGAAATCGGTTGATATTTACTATCTAAAAATGAGGTGACCTTTTTGTACACATACACACACACACACGCACATACGCACACACATACATACACACACAGACATCATCTCAACTCGTCGAGCTGTGTCGATTGGTATATAAGACTTGACCCCTCCGAGGGCTCTATAAAATTTTCGTTCTTGGAGTGAACATATAGCCTTTTGGTACACCTTGGTGTACGAGAAAGGCAAAAACTGATGCCTTTCTCGTACCTTCGCTAAAAACCATATCTACCAAACTCAAGTAACATGTTGATGAATATCGTAGTTCGATATCTTGAATTTTCGGTCACCATACTGGATGTTTCGGTCCCATATTTGGACTTCATACACATCTCCATAACAAATATACTTTCATTGCGAAATTTGAGAGCCTAAAACTCCTTAAAACTGCTGCCACCTTGGATTTTGGATCGCCATACTGGATATTCTGGTCACCATGTTTGAACTCCGGACAACTTCCCCATGCAAAATATACCAAAAGTTAAGAGCCAAAAGCTCCTTAAAATACTTGGTTTATAGGGTAGAGCAAAGAAAGATTACTGGGGCGTTTCAGGAGGTCCCAAGGGGTTTCAGCGGAGTACCAGCAGATCTCAGGGGGAGATGTCGGGGGTTTGAGGGAGTTTTCGAAAGCAATTCAGAGAGTTTCAGAGGATTTTCGACGGGTTTTACAGGTGCGCTTTCGGGGGTTTCCGAAGGTCCCACGTGCGTTACCTTCCGTCCGAGTGGGTCTTAAGGGGGTTTCGGAGGCATATCAGAAAGTCTCAGAACAGTATGGACTGGTTTCAGAGGCCTGCGATGGCGTTTTTGGGGGTTTCGGAGAATCTCAGATACGTCACTTATGGTTCGAGGAGGTTTTAGGGGGATTCCGGAGACATTTCAAGAAGTTTCAGAGCATTTTCGCTGAAAGACAGAGGCGTTACGCAGGCGTTTTTGGGGGTTTCGGAAAATCTCAAATGCGTTACATGGGGTCCGAAGGGGTTTCATTGGGGTCTTGGAGGCATTTCAGGAAGTTTTAGAGACCCCACCTCAATATCATTTGAAACGCCCCTAAAATACGCTTTGATTTCAAGGTGTTCTTCCCCTTCGCACCTGAAACCTCCGTTATCCCATTGAAATGCCTATGAAACCACCATAATTAATTTGGAATGCCTCTGAAACACCTTAGGACGCCTTTAATAGGGTTCAAAAACCTCCTGAAACGCACCTGAAAAGGGGCTGTCCATAAACCACGTGGTCATTTTTTTGGGATTTTTAAAACCCCCTCCCACCCCCCCGCGTGGTCATTAGTCCATACAAATATTTTTATTTGTCCATACAAAATGCTCATTGACCGAACCCCCCCCCCCTCTAATGACCACGTGGTTTATGGACAGCCCCAAACCCCTTTAAACGTTCCTGAAATGCTATCAAACGCCCCTTAAACCTCTAGGAATGTCCTTAAAATGTTCCTGAAACACACTGAAACTCTATGAAATGACTCTGAAACGACTCTGAAATACCTTGAAACGCCCTTGAAAGGCTCCCGAGATCCCTTGAAACAACCCCTTAAAACGCCCCAGCAGCCCCTTGGAACTCCCTTTTCTGGGATCTCTGGGAACTTTTTGGAAACCCCCTTGCCACCACCTCAAATAAACTAGATTGTGTAGTTCCATCTAAAATTGTGGGCCACCATCTTGAATTTTTGGCAGGTTTTTTGCATATTCTGGACTGGTCACCATTTCTATACTATATACATTTTCTCCATACTCAATACAGTGACCCCACACAGTTGAATCACCCACAGTTTATGAATCAGCTGGCTTTGAATAACAAAATCAGAAGGTAACTTGTCACAAAACACCCAAAAAGTGTTTTGTTGGACAAACCCTTGTGTATATCGAACGTCACAACAGTTGTTACAGCGCGGAATCCGATTTTGTATCAGTAATCAACAAAAAATGTTGGCGTGATTTTTATGCTGTCATTGTTGCCATTTTTTAGTCGCTTTTGTAAGACACACGGCTGTTGTTGATAAGAAAAAAATGACAATTTAGACGTTTCTGTACAGCTTTTTGAGGAAAAATCGAGCAGTAATCTACTGTGACATGGTGAATCAGCATGTTTATGAAGGCAAAGTGCTGTGGAATGGCGATTTCACATAAAAATTGAACAAAACACCTGATTCATAAATTGTGGGGAAAAAACGGGTATGGCACAATTTATGAATCAGGTGAAAATCGGCTGAAATTTTGCATTTTTGAATTATATTTCACCAGGTTTTCTATTTTTGTAAGAAATGCTCAGCATCTTATAGAACCTGGATGGCTTTCGACTTTGTATGATGTTATCGCTCGATGGCTTGCCATTTTGTATGATGTTATCGCTCCTGGACACTTGATAAAGAGCGTATCAGGAACGAATATTGATCGAAAGCACAGGATTTTGTTTATTTTGGGGCTACGCTGATTTAAATATGTGTGATGAGATAGTACAAAACAGAATTTGAAAACATGTTGGTAGCAAGGATGCTTTCACTCACCTGGCAATCTAGAAATTCATTTGTCTGTAATCGAATTCAGAAGCTTGTTACTACAATGTGATGTTCGGCAAACTTGTAGGGCAGTGTTCTCTTACCAATTATTACCAAGGACATCATGTTCTAACTCCCATATCTATGGCGTGAGAACGCTATTATTACCTACTCATCCTAAATGATCGCAAAATTCAATCGTTTAGTAACAGTTGGTGGTACCAACACTTTCACGCCGTAAATATAAAAGTTATAATATGGCGTCCTTGGTGATTATTGTAAGATAAACACTACCTCATGAGTTTGACGAACATCACATTGTAGTAACAAGCTTCTGAACTGAGATATAGACGCTTGAATTAAATGATTGCCAGGTGAGTGAAAGCATCCTTGGTTGGTGGCCTCAACTAGGGTCTAAATAAGATTTTCGATGAAATCACCGTCTTTATCATTTGAACCTTTTCTGACGCTACATAACACCAATAGAGAATATCAAGCAGCGATGAAAAACGCTTGTTGATCCCGATCTTCAATAATTGACTATAAATAGTCTTTAAACCTCTTTGATACCAGTTTTGCGATACCTTTTAGTGCATGTAAAGTTGCCCATGCAAATCGAATGTGAGAATACTATGTTGCAGTTTTGTTCATTTTAAAAGTAGACACACCTGTCTGAAATTGATTCCGATTTTTGGTAGATGTCTATTATGTGTTCTGAGATGATGGTTCTACAACCATTGAGGTGTATAGTGTCATGAGCTTTAAGAGATTTGCCAAAAATTCGATGATTCATAAATAGTGTCTCAACTGATTCATATCTGTGGGCAAGTATTCTGCTGATTCATAAACTGTGGTTTCCGGCATTCTTCGAGAAAGTCAAAATTTAAACATTTTTCATTAAATCCAACGAACAAATTGTTCATGAATTAGAAGTATAGACATAATCCTACTATTTGGTTTTGACTACATTGAAATATATGGTTTATTTTCTTCTGTATTATTATTTTTATGATGCAAAAACCTTTAGATGATTCATACGTGTGGGGTCAGTGTACATCCATGCTGTATGGACTAAGAGACTCAAACTCCTTGAAACAATCGGCCCAAAATCCGCAGTATTTGATGTTGGGTTGCGTTTTAGATTTTCTGGTCTCCATTTTTATCCGTGGTAGTGGTGACTAAGTTTTTTTTTCTAAAATTTTCGCGGAAATGGTATTTTTCTGGAATTTTTTGAACTAGGTAAGAATTCTTCCTAGTATTTCTAGAAAATTCTCCACACCTCCTGGAAGTACCAGGGACACCGCCAGAATTTATTTTTAGATTCTTTCAGGATTAATTGAAATGTTTCTACAATTTTTACAGAACAAAGATTCTCACAGGATTTCCTGGAATGCTTTTAAAAAGAATTCCTCGAAAGATCTCTTTCTTCAGGAGTTTTTCGGGAAATTTCTTAATAGATTCGTCCTGAAACTGGTCCACGGGTTTCCTTAGAATTTCCGTCAGGGATTGTTCAGGAAATTCCTTCACGGGTTGCCACACAAGCACATGTGTTTCGTCAAACATATCTAAAATAAACTTCTATAGAAATTTGTCAGAATTTTCTCCAGGATGTTTCTTTCGGGTTTCTCCACAAGTTCTTCTAGATTTTTTTCAAAAAAATCTTGTAGGAATTTTCACAGTTTCTTCAAAAGATGCAATTTCAGGAGATTTTTTTTCACAAAGGTTTGGAGATACTTTTGAAAATTCTCTTAGAAATTATTTGTGAGTTATCCTTCATAAATTAGGAATTTTGACATTTTTTTTAGAAATTATTTCTTGAATTTTTTCAAAAGTTACTCCACTTATTCAGAGATTTTCTCGGTCATTTATTCAAAGAACCCACAATAAAATTGTCAAGGGTTTCTTCAATAGTATTTCCAGGGATTGCTTTGGATGAGTAAGTACATATCCATCGTTCAGCGATTTTCTCAGAATTTGAGTTTCCAAAGATTATGTCAACAATTACTGTAGAAATTTCTCCAGAATCTATTCTTCTTTGGCAGTGTTTGAGGAATTTGTCAAGATTTTTCCATATAAATGTCTGCAGATTTCTTTGGTGGTTCTTGATAAAAATCCTTTAGGATTTCCGTTAGATGTCTCCAGGTTTCAGTGACTTTCGTGTACATATCCCTTCATAAATTGTATAAGAAATGTTCTAAGAATTCCTGCAACGGTATCTCCAGGCGTTTTCTAATTATTCCTTCAGAAAGTCCTCCAGGGATCCCTTAGAAATTTATTGGGAGATTACTTTAAGACCTGCACCAGTACCTTTTTCAGGGATTTCTGCAGTCATTTTTTTTTCTGGAATGAGATTTGCTCCATAGATTTTTGTAGGAGCTCCTCCAGGAATGTCTTAAATATGTTTTTCCTGGAATTACTTGTAGAGTTACCCAGAAGTATGGCATGTTTGTTTTATAGGAATTAAGGAGGTTCATTAGAAATACTCTTACGCAATATCCTAGGCATTCATCCAGGAACTGCTCCAGAGGTAAATTCAGAAATTGCTTCGGGAATTTTTGTCCAGGAGTTTCTCCAGAAAATTTTCAAGAATATCTTCTGGGAATTTTCAAAGGTATTTGCAAAAGTTTTTTTAGAGATTTCTTGAAGCAATCCTACAGAGATTTGTTTACAAATTCTTCCAGGGTTCTCTTAAAGAGCTCTTCAGTAATGTTTGTACAATTTCTTGAAGAACTTCTGAAAGTCCCTGTAAGAATATCTGAATAAAATCGGCAGGGATCTCCAAAGAAATCCTAGCATGGAAAGTCCTGATGGAATCGCAAGAGTAATCCAAAAAGAAATAGTGGAATGAGTTTCTTCAGGAATCTCTGAAGGAATTTCTCAAGGGATTCTTGTGGACCTTTCGAGGCATTTTTGAAATTTTCCCAAAGAAAGATTTTCCAATATCAGATATATCTACAGATATTCCTTCAGAGATTCATGCAAATGTACATCCTACAATTTTTACTGGTTATTTACTGAAGTTTTTTTCTGCAACTCATTGAGGGTTTCTTTCAGAAAGTCATGCTGTAGTTTTTTTTTTTACGATATCCCTCCATGAAGATATTTTTGTCTTTAGGGATTTCTTCAGAATTTTCGGTTATCTTAAGAAATTTCAGCAAGAGATTACTTTAAAAGTTTTTCCATGGAGATTTTTAGAAATTCTTCTAAATTTCTAAAAATCTCCGTGGAAAAACTTTTAAAGTAATCTCTTGCTGAAATTTCTTAAGATAACCGAATTGAAATGAATCCCTGAAGGAATATCTGTAGATATATCTGAGAAATTCTTGAAGAAGAAGTATTCTGAAGAACGTCCCGGAGAAACCCCTCGGAAAACCTTTTGTGGAATTCCTTTAAATTTTTTGGGAATTTTAAGGAAAACTCCTAGAAAAAGCTTTCGTGAAGCAATCTATGAACGAATTTATGCAAAAAAAAAAATGCTGGAATACCTGAATCAACGCCTAGGAAGCACCTGTGAAGATGCCCAGGAAAAAAATCCTTAGAGTTATCCTTAGAAGAAATACTGGACATGGTCAATTATGTGGGAAAATCCTAAAGGAATATCTGTATGAACTCTTGCACGACGCCAAGGAGAAATTCCTGTCTGACTCACTGGAAGCAATATCGCAAAAATCTTTGGAGGAATTCCTGGTCACATTCGTGCGGGTATTTCCAATAAAATCCCAAAAGCAATTCCTGAACAAATCTGGTGGACTTTCCGAAGTCCATCGAAACCTGAACCAATTTTTAATGGAATATCTGTTTTTTTTTTATTTTAAGAAACCACTGGAAGAATTTTGAAAAGAATTTCTAGTGGACTCCCTGTAGAAATTTCTGAGGGAGTTTCTGAAAATTTCCTACATTTTTTTATGCGAAACTCTAGAAAAACTTCTGAAGTAATTCCTGGTGGACTTTCGGAAGGAGCCCATAGAATGCTACCTTACGGAATATCTGGATAAACTTCTGGAGAAATTCATGAGGATATATTTCAAAAATGCTCAGGAGAAATTTCTTTAAAAATCCTTGGAATAATATCTGAAAAAAAATGACGGAAAAGTTTCTGTAAAAAACTTGGGAAGCTTTTTTTACTGAATCTTTGAAATATTGGAAGAATTTTCAAAAGATCCTGTATAAGATTTTCAAAAGAAATCCCTGGAGGAACATTTCATTTTCTTAAAGAATGACTTCCTGCCAGAATTTCGTGCTGATTTCTTAAATCTTTAAGGAAACTCATGGAAGCTTTGCAAGAAGAAATCTGGGAGAAATTTAATGAAAGTTCTAAAAAAAACTTTCTTAACAAATCTGTTGGTCAGCGGCACCCCTTTGATTTACACGAGAATTTTTTCCCAGAAAAATTCAGCAAAATTTCTCAGAAATGCCTTCGTTTGCACTAACTTCCGAAACATGGCCGTTAAGAATCATCAAACTCAATATATTGTTGCTAAGATTTTGGGATTACCCAGCTTGGATCCGAGTTGAACAGATTCTGTTAACGCCGCGAGTCCGGTGCGGCTGATTGATTAATAGAAGACAGAAGCTCCATTACCTATCATCGAGGTGTCATTATCACATTTCCGATTGCGTTCATCAACCGCACCGGAGAATAAGCACTACTTACTAGAAGAGAAGTCTGTTCTATGCTAGACGTGAGTAGGTAATCGAAGAAAAGTAACAGACGAACACGGATTTGTCTTTCCCCCCAGCACACCCATCACCCTTCCGCGGCGGCTTGAACACTCTGTAGCTTGAAGGAATATGACCATGGAGGAAGTCTTGGTCTTGCGTCTCTCTCGGTAAGTAGTGGCTTAATTTCACTGTGCCGTGAACGATCGATCGGGTGGGGAGGGAAACAAATGCTAATAATAGCAACATCCAGCTCGCGCGATGAAAAATTCGACAGGAAAATACCACCAAACTCTGGGCCCGGCGTGGATTGATTTTCTGGTTCTGTGCTGCCTGCCGAGTGATCTTCTATCGTGGCTCTTTTTCCTCCGTTTTGTTTAAACACGATTTCTTCGATTTAATGAATGGTTCTACTTCCATTTCCTAAAACACCACCATCAACGCGCTATCGGTAATTGGCATTATTTTAAGGTGCACGCTCTTATAATAATTGGACACTCTTGTCGGTCGTTGCGGAGTTCCTGCTACCTGTGTTATTTTTTTTTTCGATTTCCCCGGGATGAACATTATGTGTGGGTGATGATTTCTTGTTCTTCTCAAAGCGAATTAGCTGTAACATTGGGCGGAATCAATTTCGTTAGGAATCTTGAGCTTTCAGACGAAGCGATATGCAATAAATGTCTCCTAAAGAGAAATTTGCCAGACAATAATTCCAGAACGTGCCTATCGTTAACTAAATCTGCAAACTCCATACTTAAATGTAACGCCACCGTTAACAGTGATGGTACCGTAGCCATCCTAGTTGCTGCTTTCCTTCTATATTGCTCTGTAGACTTCTTCGATCCTGGAGTTTCTGCTTGGCTTTTCTACCCTGCTGGATAACTGGTTTTGTCAGAACTGCGCTGCTGTAACGTCAACAGCGATGCCATCGTCGCCATCCTAGCTGCTCTTCATCACCTGGATTGTCATGTATACTCTTGTTACCGTAACACCGCTGCGATCCTAAGGAAACACCTACGGCCCTGTGGTTTCTTCATTATGTTTTGTTATTTTGTTTGTTTTGGTATTTATATTGGTATAATTTCATTTTAGATTTACTTTTTTTGTACTTTGTCTCAATGAATTGTTACGGATTAATTAGAGCACTTCCTTTAAAGAGATCTTTTTCTCACTGGTAGTGCAAAGTTCTCTGTAAATGTTTTTGAAAAGAAGGGTAGGTTTTATGCCTGGGAGAAGCGATTCGAAAGAAATACCGCTCCCATCGGCTTTTCCCTGCTCCAAATAAATAAATAAATAAATAAAAATAAAAAAAATCAGAACTGTTATCGCAATCTGTGGTAGTCGAAATCTGTTAGACATCACCAAAGAAAAATGTATTTGCATCAGTGTACATGCATGAAACCTATGGGAATGTGTGATGCTTCGATAAAACTTCCATAAAAATAGACTTAAAATTTGTTGCTGGGTATTTTGACAATCAATTATTCAATTCTGAACTACTACTCACTTACTATCAGTTCT
This sequence comes from Aedes albopictus, assembly GCF_035046485.1. NCBI lineage: Eukaryota > Metazoa > Arthropoda > Insecta > Diptera > Culicidae > Aedes > Aedes albopictus. The sequence continues at coordinate 38,200,977 of NC_085138.1, read as the reverse complement.
GAACCCCCATTGCGGTGCAGAAGGCCGAAGTGAAAGACCTCCATCCTGAACGATAGTCAGCCATCACCTTGACCTGAGGCCAGGTCAAAATTCTGTTGACTTCCTTCTTTTTTTTGTTGAGGTTACAGAGCCATAAGCCTCTGGGACTGCCCAGTTGTGTTGTCCTGTTTGTTCCAGAATGTCCGCGATAGAGCTGTGAGGCCATCTGAGAATAATTATATACACTTATACAGCAGTCATCTGATGATGAAGACCTGCAGCCATTCGATGTACTCCACTGATACACTCCAAGATTTCGCTGGCGTGCGGCTGCACATGTCAAATCTAGCTATTCAACGATTCTACTTCTTGTTGCTTTTGTCGTCGTTCGATTGATCCCAGTAACTACTGCTGGGCAGTGGATCAACATTTTTCCGTGGAAAGTAGCCATCATTACTAACGGATCCTAACGAACCTAACAGGCCCATGACGCTGTTTATCACTTCCAGTTTTATCAATTTATTGCCTTGATCGCGTCCGAAAACTGTCCTGCATAATCCTCTGCGTTACGGTTCTTGACACACTGTGCCATGCAAGGAGAATTCGTCGCGCTGAACATCGTTATGTCGATTACGTAGATTTTCATCTGCTCCACGGGAGATAAATTGCGCTCTCTGTCCTTTTCACGCACTCGGACTTGGAGATATATCTCCTTGATAGCGCCGCCGAATCCTATAACCCATGGGTGTACCCAAAGGGGGGCAGGGGGGCCGTTCCTCCCCATGGCCGCCAGATTTCTTTTAATTCGAACCAACTCAAAGATTATCAACAATTTAGAGTTCCAGAAAAAAATATATCAGGAAATAAACTATTCTAATAATTAGGGATTTTATCCATAATTATCAAACCTGTTTTACTCGAAAACCACAAGTATTTCTGCAAGAGAACCACTTCAATGTTATCATGGAATCTTACCAAATAACAAGCTTGGTTAAATGTCTATATTTTGTAAGTCCATCCAAAGATTCCAACAATAATTCGTCCAGAATTTATTTCAGACACGGATTCCTAACTTTTTTTTTCTAGATATTCCCACAGAAATTCTTCCAGGAATTTGATAAGAAAGCTTCCCTGGGATTTTCTAAGGAATTCCTCATGAGATTTCTTCTAGGATTCCTCCAAGTTTCCCTCGAAAAATTCCTCCCGTGAATTTATTATGTGTTCTTTTCAGGGACAACTCCAGGAATCATTCTAAAATTCAACGGCACGCGTGCTGAAGGGATTAGGAGTTTCTTCAGAAATTTCAAAAACCCTTTTCAAAAAAGATAATTTAAAAAGGATGCATACAGACATCAAGGAATTTCAGGAATCCCTGCAGCAGTTTCTTCAGAAGTTTACTCAGGGATTGAATACTGACAATAAGCGAGACAATAAGTCCTCCAGTGATTCTTCCAAGCTGCATAAATGCCACTAAAGAGTCACCCACGGCACCGCAGGTTCTGATTGCGTAGAAGTTACTGTGAATTACTTTAAACATATAAGAACATGCTAAAAGAGCCTTCAGACATTTCTCCAGGGAATCCTTCAGGAATTCACCCAGGAAAGACTCTTGCGGAATTTTTCCAGGGATTTCTCCCGCAATTTCTCTAAGGAAAGTTCCAAGAATTTTTCTAGGAATTCCTTCTTAAATTCCTCCAGACATTTCTTTTTGATTGGATTCCAGGATCTTTTCAAACTTTACATTATTTGAGAGTTCTCCAAAAATACCTGCAGCAAAATTGTTCAAGAATTTCTCTAGGCATTTCTTTCAGGAATTCTCACAGGAATATCTCGAGGGTTTCTTCCAGAGACTGTTTCAAGGCTTTTATGAGAATACTTTCAACAATTCATCCAAGGATCCTCTCGGGAAAACGTCAATTGTCATTTCTATAGGATTATGCTCTGAGATGAGTATATGCAGTACATGAGTATAAAAAAAATCTTTATGAAGATTTCGTCAAGGATGTATGTTCGTCGGAACAATGCAACAGAAGGTTTATTTTTAGAGGAATAGAGGTCTTGGACATTCCAAGATTGACAATAAGCATGGACAAACTGGATGATCAATTACTGAAAGAACTTTAGTTAGTCATGGTAGACATTATGTAGACATTTTGAAAAAAAAATCTTCGAACGGTTTTCCATTATGTTCTACTGGAAAACATTGTTTGAGGAAATCATAAAGAAAATTCTGTATTAGTCCTCGAAAAAGTTGGTATATAATTCCCAAAAGAGTTCAGCCATAATTTATTACGAATGTTTTGTAGATATCACCAAAAAAAATCTTAGCTCCAGAAGAAACAATGCCCGAGTAATCCTAAAATCCTAAATTGTCCACCGCTATCAGCACCACGTTGATTTGTGGAGAACAGGTGAGCTTTTTTTAACGTACAAAATACAACAGCGTGACTGCTGAAGGGTTAAATACTGCTTTTAGAATGTAATGTTATTGTATCCAATTTCATCGTGTTACGTTTAGTAGGTACAAATTTGGCAAGGGTACTTGATCCCCCCCTGCCCGAAAAGCTGGCTACGCCCTTGCTATAACCCCGTCACGGAATTTCGCTAGGACGTCAACATGCCCGGTCCCTTCAACATTGCGAAGTTCAGCGACACTCCTGCGTCCCACACCAGACGCACTATGCCTAGTTTTTTTTTTTGCGATGCACTTACTACGCTGAATGGCAGGTGCCAAACTTAGTTCGACGCAAAGTCGCTGCACCATCATGGGGTAGTTTATGGAAATCGCACTTCGTCTTCTTCCGACAACAGCTCGAAAAGATCGCCCACTCGTACGATCACACTGTTGAGGGTAGCTTTCGCTCGCTAGTCTTCTCCGGACTCCGGCAACAGCGCCACGGAAATCACTGAGTCCTCCGAGGTGTAATGGCTTCGCAGCATGTTGTGCAACTCCTGATGCGAAATCGATTAGGGCCTGTCCATAAACTACGTAGACTCTTAGGGGGGGACGGGGGGGTCTGGCCAAAGTCTACGCTCCATACAAATTTCGAAATTTTTGTATGAACAAAAGTCTACGAGGGGGGAGGGGGGGTCTGAGATGGCCAAAAAAAAGTCTACGTAGTTTATGGACAGCGCCTTATCAATCATAATGACCGACTATGCCTGGTTCAGCTCGACCAACGTTGGCCCGTAGATCGTCCAGCCTAGCTTCACCGGACGGCGATCGGTTCGTCAGATTTTCCGATCCTGGATTCCAAAGGAGCGTAGAGATGGATGTCTTTGAGACCGATGAGGATTTGCGGTCCTCCGGAAGGTCAATCGCTCTTGTTCTCCGATGACACCCAGACGGTCTGCGAGGGTCTACCAGCGTGACAAAAGCACCTTCGTCTAGGAATGGCAACACCGAATCTGTTTTTTTTTGTTCCAGCAGTACAGCTGTACCGAAATGATCCAGACCCAGAGCCAGAGCAAGACCATGCAGTTTACGTGGATGTGTGAACGTGTTTCCAATCGGATGCATGAGCAGGTAATAGAACTCTCTGCAGTCACCGATGTTACAACAAATTTTGCCGTAGAAATCGTACTGACTACGGGTTCCAGGAAAAAATACCGCCCGTTCGAGGGTTCCATCACAGAGAAAGAGACGAAACACTTAGAATAAACTATATTAAAAATTATCGTAATCGTATCGAAATCGTAATCACCCAATGATAATGATGCCGTGTTTGGACAAGCCACCACTAGATGTCGTTAGTGAGCATAAGTCAAACAGGAGCAAAAACGATGCCAGTGCTGCGAGTATTTGAATCAATCGTTGAAAAGGTAATCGATGAGAAGCGAGTAGAGTGTGACGTCTGTTTCTCTGTGGTTCCATGTTCCATCTTTCTCGATATGCTTCAGCAAAGAGGAGTGAATATGAATAGAATGAATCAAATATAAGGATCCTTGACCCGCACAAACTTTACCAGGTACAGGACGCTAATAAGATCGGAGGTCCTCTACCAACAAATGATCTGCAACATGATCGAGAAAGACATGAAATGAATATGTAGAAGAGAGACTGATAGAAGAGAAGGTAGAAAGATACAAAGCTGCAGCAAAGGGACAGGGATTGAACCCATGATCTCCTGCATATGAATCAGAAGCGGTAGCAACTAGACTACCAAGCCCGTCATGAATAAGTTGGTAGTTTCAACGATTAAGGAAACGTAAATCAGGGATTTAAGTGCCTTTAAATGAGGCTATCTTCGTAAACCTTCAACCAGGTGAAGAAACTAACGCATTGAAATGCAAGTAATTAGCTGTTTCTGATTCAGTTGCCGATGGCCGTCCTGATTCAGGTCCCATGGGAACTGATCACATACCGCTGCAGCTTCCATGTGATCGACCGTGACCGTGACAATGGCTCGCAATTGGACCAACTACAAGAAAGCTTGGTTAAATATTTGATTAACAGACCCAAATTGGTTGTACCTTTACTCTGGGATCCGTACGCGAGCGCTTCTTCACCTGATATACATATCCAAATGGAACGCGCGAACAAATCATCGTCAATTTTTCATGCACCTAACCCTCGCCGCCACCCTAGTTTTTTTTCCTTCCATCAATTGCCATCGGACACAATCCAAACGGGATGCTCGATCACTTCCCACCACATCTCGATCGATTCGGTCAATTCCGTCAATCTCCAGTCCAGAGCCATCAAACTAGAAAACCCACCACCCGATTCGATGCGACCAATTCAATCCGAATTCGACCCCTCCTCGCTTCAGCCTGCCTGATCACTACTGCACCGGCTCGGCTGGCCCAGTCGATTAGAGTCTGGTCCAATATTTCTCCCAACAATATGTGTAATTAATTGATTTCGTATTTGATTTATACTGGTCTATTATGGCCGTTTTTGATTTGACGGTGATTAACTGCTTCTGCAGCTAGGGGAGACCCGAACCGACCCAGGACCGAAATCAGCGCGAATGGGAAGAGCTATAGGAACAGTTTGACCAGTGAAGCTCACACAACAACCTGCTGCTCTCTGTTACCGAGATCTATCTATATGAACACGACAGAATGGCAACTTAGAGCACTGATGGCGATTGCGATCAACTGTAGAACCCACATGTTTAGCTATGTACCTCGCAATGATTGTAACGAAATTCGATTCATCATTCGCTCCGTTCAAATGATCTCGTGGTTTGTTTGATCAATCAAGTCAAGTCCCAAATAAAGGGTGTTCACGATAAAATTACAACAAAACCTGTTTCTTAGCTTGGTCTTCTTTAAGCACTTCCACAGATATTAACTGTATTATTTTTCTGACAATGCGTATTTAATATTTGCATATTGTATGGCAGGTACAAAGAAACTTTATGCCTAAGTAACATAAAGAAATGTCCATTACTGGATTGGTTGAAAAACAGAAAATATTTTTCGTGATCACCCTCTATTTACCCCCAAAAGGGGGAAGATGCTCCCGCGCACCGGACAACGACTTAACTGCCGTGCCGCCATGCCCCAACAACCATCCGAAGGATGATGCCGGAAGATTTTACGCAGAGTCATCTACTCGACACGGACACAAGCAGCGAGAACTTTACTGGCGGCGGTGGTGATCAACTGTCGGGCGCTATATGGTGATGGCGATGTGCGGTGATATGAAATTGAGCTGCCGAATTAAATAATTGTCTGTTGCGCGGTCCATCCATAATGGGACCTTGAGCGATGGGTTCAACAATTTGGGAGATTTGGATGAATTTTGGAAAAACGGTCTATACCTACATAGCTGGTAAAAACTATCGTGACTGGTGGAAAAGTTTGTCTAAAGTGATGACTTTGTACCACGGGATGTACGTTTCATCTATTTTGCGACTCGAATGAATGGATCGATCTTTCGAACAAGGTCCATGCAGACCAATGATGTTCTTTGTTACCCTAACACAAATGGAACAAAGTTGGGTTGTTAAGTTACGATTGTGTTTGTTCGATACAAAAGTAATGTCAACATTCTCTCAGCAAATGTCAATTTCTTGATTTTGCTTTGGCTGACCAAGCCATGTGGGAAATTACACTGTTGAAAATGCTTTGACATCCATGTGCACAACAGAACACGTGCTCGATGAACAAATTGAGATTTGAAATTATGGAAAGAAATCCACGTACTCCGGTGAGACTCGAACTCACGACTCCCTAGACGATTCGCTAGACGGGCGCTTCTATTCCTTCAAGCTACGGAGTCACTCGACTATCTCCGTCGCCAGCAGGCCTAGAACTGAACTCGATTCCACAATCGCACATGGTTATCTTCTTTTCACAATCCAAACCCCCTTCGGATGGGATTAGATGAACATCTAACACATTGTCTGTTGTGCGTCAAAACGAGAGAGGAAGTTATTTTTAATTGTCGAGAGCTTCGGGCACTGCCTCCCAAACCAAACCCCCTGGATTGTGAAAAGAAGATAACCATGTGCGATTGTGGAATCGAGTTCAGTTCTAGGCCTGCTGGCGACGGAGATAGTCGAGTGACTCCGTAGCTTGAAGGAATAGAAGCGCCCGTCTAGCGAATTGGGAGTCGTGAGTTCGAGTCTCACCGGAGTACGTGGATTTCTTTTCATAATTTCAAATCTCAATTTGTTCATCGAGCACGTGTTCTGTTGTGCACATGGATGTCAATGCATTTTCAACATTCTCTCAGCAGCTGATGCAGCTCGTGGTTGATTTTCCTTCTCCAAGTCCCGTCTTCCATCTGCACTCCACCGTAGATGATACGCAATACCTTCTGTTTAAAAACTGCTTAGTCCTCTGCACGTAGGGTCGATGCTTCATGCCCATACAGGACTACCGGTCTAATCAGCGTTTTGTAGATAGTTAACTTCGTGTGACGACGAACTTTGTTCGATCGAAGAGTTTTGCGGAGTACAAAGTAAGCTCAAATTCCTGCCACAATGCGTCTCTGAATTTCTATGCTGATGTCGTTGTCGGCGGTCACCAGTGAGCCCAAGTACACGAATTCTTCAACCGCTTCGATTTCATAACCGTCGATATAAATTCAGGATGGCGGGCGTAGTGATTCCTCCCTGGAGCCCTTTGCCATCATGTACTATGTCTTCGACACATTGATGACTAATCCGACTCGCCTGGCTTCGTTCTTTAGTCGGATGTACGTTTCCGCCATCGTCTCAAATTTGTGAACTATCATATCAATATCATTAGCGAAACCAAGCAGCTGAACGGAATTCGTGAAAACCGCTTTCACTCGTGTTTATTCCCGCTTTCCTTATTACTTCCTTCTAAGGCGATGTTGAACAGCAAGCACGAAAAACCATCACCTTGCCGTAACCCACTGCGAGATTCGAAGAGACTCGAGAGTGTCCCTGATAATCGAACTACGCACATCACTCGATCCATCATCGCCTTGATCAATCGTATCAGTTTATTCGGGAATCCGTATTCGTGCATAATCTGCCATAGCTGTTCTCGATCGATTGTATCATACGCCGATTTGAAATCGATGAACAAGTGATGTGTGGGCACGTTGTATTCGCGGCATTTCTGCAACAACCGGCAGATGGCGAACATCTGGTCCGTTGTAGCGCGTTCACCCATAAATCCAGCCTGATATTGCCCCACGAACTCTCTTGCAATCGGTGATAGACGGCGGCATTAAATTTGAGAGAGTATTTTGTAGGCAGCGCTCAGTAGTGTGATCGCGCGGTAGTTCCCACAATCCAACTTGTAACCCTTTTTGTAGATGGGACACACGATACCTTCCATACATTCCTCCGGTAATATTCCCTCCTCTCAAATCTTAGTAATGACCCAGTGTAGTTCTCTCACCAGTGCTTCTCCACCGTATTTGAGATGCTCGCTTGGTGATTGATCGTCTCCAGGGTCTGCCTTGTTGTTTTTCAACCGGCCAACCTCCTCTTCAATCTTTTGCAGGTTAGGAACCTGAAGTCTTTCGTCCTGCGCACGTACTCCTCGATCTATTACCGCGCCACCTTTGGTGCTTGCACCGTCGCCATTGAGGTGCTCATCGTAATGCTGCCGGCACCTCTCGACCACCTCACGCTCGTTCGTAAAAAGATTACCGTGATTGTATCGGCACATGTCGGTTTGTACCACAAAGCCTCTGCGCGAGCGGTTCAGCTTCTCGTAGAACTTCCGATAGACCTTAGCGCGGTACAGCTCTTCCATCGCTCCGCGATCTCGTTCTTCCTGCTGGCGCTTCTTTCTCCGGCAGACTGAGCTCTACCTGTTTCGCAACTTTGTCTATGACTCGCCTCATTCGCCCTCGTACGGTGTTTCAACATTTTCCCCCATGCGGCATTCTTCTCGTTTTTCAACTGTTCACATTCGCCGTCGTACCAGTCGTTTCTGTGATTCGGAGTCGCGAAGCCTAGTTATGCAGCCGATGGCAGATGGGCCCTCCAGCCATCTTCACTCTGACTGTCGTTACGAAACAATTGAATAGAAACTTTTGGCGTTGTCATCAATAAAGCTAAATGATTTTTTGTGGATTCGATACAAAATCTAAATTAATTTGGGCCTGGTGGTCTAGTGGCTACCACTTCTGATTTGTATGCAGAAGGTCCTGGGTTCATTCCTTGGCCCGTGCCTTTTTCCTACTTTGTATCTTTCAATATAATTTCTCCCTCTTCTCTACATAGCCATCGCTAGAACAGAAATGGGTTGAAAAAGCCGTTTCCCATTCCTTCCAACTTTCCTGGCACAGTGTCAATCTGTCATATAACGCCAACGAGTTATGCCGCAATCTCTTCAGAATAATAAATGCACTTATCTTTTCATTTAATTTTAATTTCATTTTAATTTATTTATTTGCTTCATCTGACATCTTGTCTTAATGAAGTGTGATGGAGAAAAGCCTCCTTGAACGAACCAAAAACATTCAATTGGGCTCCTTCAAAAAGGCGTTAAAACTCCATGTCTTTTCAACAACATTACAATTATCACATATCACCTTACGCCTGGCATCCACGCACCAATGTGTGAACTCATTGCCAACTATATCCCACCAACACTCCGAATTCTGCATGATTTTGTGCAGGCGCAGAGGTATATTTGGTCAGATGTTTTTTTTTTCTTCTAAACCATAGGGGGATAATCTGCTCAACAGACATCCTAACAGGAAGGTTGGGGTAGTGTGGGGCTGAGGTCGTCTTCTACAACAAAAGTAAAAGCCAGGACTACTCTCTCCTCGTATCCACTAAACCATTCCTATGGTCGCCAAACCATACGTCTCTCCGGAACCACCAAGAAGGTATTGCTTCAGAGAGGGGCTAGTGCACATCGCACCCACAATGTTAGCTGCGTAGCCTAGCAGCAACGAACATCGATTACTCGCTCTGGAGAGTCCATCACGGTAACATGCTGGCGCTTAGCCAGTTTTTCGAGTGGTCCTCGCCACTCCCTTTGTACTCGGAAGGTGGGCAGGGTCAACCCCGCCCGCGCCCAACTGCTTTGCAGACATCAAGAACTGATGCCCACGTGCAACCCGATCTGACCTGCTGAAGGCAAGGGTATCACTACCCTTCAGGCCCTATCAGCTGCACCAGAAGGTTGCTGACAGCAGGTCTGATGTGGATACAAACGATTGTTATCATCACTTCCTTCCCCTTCTTCACATTGACCAGCAACCTGATGTGCCTGGCGCCATTGTCGCCTAAACATACACAGATCGAAAAAAGAGTGTAAAATTCTGTGACATATAATGCACATAATTGGAGCGTGGGATATCACAGAAGTTTACATGACATATCATGTAAAACTCATAAAATATCATGTAAACTTCCATTATATGTCATGTAATTCAGCATGACTCTGAGTGTTTACACAAACTTACATGATATATCATGTAAACCATCATAACACTAAGTTTACATGACTAAAATGAAGTTTACATGAGGTGTAAATCTCATTATATTTATCTGTGTATGAGATCACCAACACTCACACACTGAAGATGCCTGCTTAGTCCTCAGCAGATATTTCATTGGTTCCTTGTGTGAGTGTAGCTGGTCTGGCGATACTGCACTGCAAATCTTGATTGCTGTTATTCAGCAAATTTTGCCGATTTTTTTTGTGCTGATTGCATTCAGCAATACGAATTTACTGAGTATCAGCAACAATTTTTCAACTTGCTGAACCATCCAGCAATTTTGACAGTTGATCAGCAACGTTGTGCTGACATTCAGCAAAATTTTTGCTGAAATTCAGCAATTTATTTTGCTGATTTTTTTTGTGCTGGAAGCATTTCAAAAAATTTGGTGTGTGGAGTAGCATCCACGGGCAGTCAATCAAGCTTAAGCTCAATTCGATACCTAATATGAATTTACTCGGAATACTTATAAATTAAACGAAATGTTCGTAAGAAACGCACACATTAACTTTTTTAGTGAACAATTTTGTTGAATCTTGGCTAAAAAACCTAACTGGAAGAATCCTGGTACAAGTATGGTAACATTGAAAAAACGACACAAGTTCTATTACTTGACATGATATTTTGCGGTAAATAACTTTTGAACATAGGATTTTATGGCTGCGAATACTACAAGTCACAAGGGCAGTCTCTTTAAACGTCTAAGCTTTGGATTAGGTTGGATTAAAACTGTTTCCAAAAAGTAACCAACGAGACCTTTATCAAAACACATAAGGAAGTCCATTGCTAGTTGCCTATAAATATCTTAATACACTTAAACTCCAATGTCCGCTCACTTCATTTGGGCCAAACTCAATTTACGCACTTATTCTCAAATAGCACTGCATCTATTTACGTTCCTTGGGCGGAAGTGGTAATCTAGGTACACCCGAACCTCCATTTAGGTAACGAGTCGGGACCTAATTTTAACCTAAATGGAAATCAGTTCATTACAAAAATGGATTTCATGGTTGTACAGAAGTTTGAGAAGGGCAAGTGGCTTGCCGATGCAAAGGGGGGGGGGGGGCAAGAGTTTCAGATGTAAAGAGGGAGGGTCAGAGGGATGTCACCTGAGTTTAAGGGAGGGGGCTCAGAGGTCAGGGGACAGAGGCTTTTCCAGGCGTTTTAGGGCGTTTCAAAAGGTTTCAGAGGACTTTTAGGGGGCTTCATATGCTCTTAGGTGAGCTTCACGAGAGTTTCAGAGGCGTTCCAGGGCGTTTTATGGTCTTTCAGGAGGTTTCAGGAGGTTAAGGTACCTTCAGAGGGTCGAAGGTGATTTTGAGGGAGATTTCATAGGGGTTTTAGAGACGTTTTAAAGCGTTTAAAGGCGTTCCAGGGCGTTTGAAAGCGTTTCAGGAGTGATAACGGAGGGAGGTGGTGCTTAAGGGGGCTTAAGAGGCTCAGGCTCGCAGGTGAATTTTACGGAGGTTTCACGTTCCAAGGCTTTCAATGCGTTTCATGGCGTTTCAGGGGATTTCAGAAGGTTTCCGATTTTAAGGGGCTTCAAAGGCTTTAAGGGGCCGTTCATAAACCACGTAGACTTTTGGGGTGTAAGGGGGGGGGGGGGTCTGGCCAAAGTCTACGCTCCATACAAATTTCAAAATTTTTGTATGGACAAAAGTCTACGAGAGGGGAGGGGGGTCTGGGATGATACAATTTTGGTCTACGTGGTTTATGAACAGCCCCTTAGGTGAATTCCACGGAGGTTTTTTAGGGGTTTAAGAGACGTTCCAAAGCGTTTCAAGTCGTTAAAGTGTGTTTAATGCGTTTTAGGGCGATTCAGAAGTTCAAAGGGGGCTTGAGAGGGCTTCAGAGGATCTCAGGTAAATTTCACGGAGGTTTTGTAGGGCTTTCAGTGGCATTTCAAGGCGTTTCAAGGCTTTTCTATGCGTATCAGGGCGTTTCAGTGGGTTTCACAGGAGTTTCAGGAAGATTCAGGTGACTGACAGAGGTTTAAAAGAGGTTTTAGAGGCGTTTCAAAGCATTACAATGCGTTTCAGGGCGTTTTAATGCATTTCAGGAGGTTTAAGGGGCCTTAAGGGGGCTTCCAAGGCTCGCAGGTAAATTTCACGGAGGTTTCATGAGGGTTTTAGAGGCGTTTCATTGCGATTCAAGATGTTTCACAGGCGTTTCAAAGCGTTTCAGGGCTAGAAGGTTTCCGATGAATTTGAAGGGGATTAACAGAGTCTCATGTGAATTTTACAGAGGTTTCATGGAGGCTCCAGAGGCGTTTCAAAGCGTTTCAAAGTGTTTGAAGGCGTTTCAGGGCGTTTCATGCTCATGCCTAATGCACTTAGATACAACTAGTAGCCCTCGTAGATTTGATGACCTATACTCAAGGGAGTTCTTGGAGGCCCATAAATAATCTTCGAACTCATAACTTGCTACCTGAGGTTGTGTGAGTATGATCCTTAGTCGTTAATCTCTTACAGACAATCAAATACGTTAGTAGATCCGATGACCTATACGCAAGGAAGTCCTTGAAGATCTTCAAGTTGACAACGAACTCACCACTTGATAGCACATAGCTACATGTGGCTGTGTAAGCATAAATATCATTCATAATGCTCCAATAAATCACTGATTACACTTGTAGATCAGATGGCCCTAATTTCAGTGTGTTCTTGGATACTCCTATACGATCATAGAAATTCTATGATAGAATTCACCACTTGAAAGAACATAGATGCCTGTGGCTGTGTGAGTATAAACCTTGTAACGTAAGAATACAACTTGCGAACCCCTGTGCACCTATTGAAAGTTGTTTGTGTCTCCTTTGTGTGATTTGTTTTACTCCCCAGACAACCAATTTACACGTATAATAAAGTTTATGTTCATGTTATACGTTCTTCTATGCGGTTAAGTTACATCGCATAAGATGCAGTAAAAGTGCCCTATGCGTACAAAAGTGGAGGTGCTATACGTGCATTGACGGAAAAATAATAACGCTATGTGACTTCAGGTGATATCTTATGCCATGCACGGTGTGCACTATTGCGACGTAATATATCATCTTATGGGACTTATTAATATTCGAAAAAAAAAGCAATTCCTGTCACCTCAGTATCGAACTAAGAACCTTTGGGTTTTCAAGCCACACTTCACAATGAACACCAAACACTACTTATGATCACACTGATTAAATGTCATGACCTTCTAACTCACTCAGTGCTGGAATGCACTTGGTTTCCGTGCGCTATCAAGAGCTCAACATGACGAAACGTGATTTCCCGCACAGTTACCATTACCTCTCTCTTGCTAGCACCACCTATTATAAATTATCAGGTCAATAAAACAAAAATGATGACTTTATAACTTATTTTCTAACCATAATTATGACTGTTAACTTTCTTGCTATTTTCTTGCTTTTTGGCACTTCAACAACACCTCTATCATTGTTATCACGTATCACATCGCAATATACCAACGTTAATGATTCTAGCTTATGCGAGTTTGTATGCACATTTTAACGAGTTTATTTGTACTTTTATGCGATTTAATTTGTACCCCAATGCCAGTTTCACTGACATAATAAGAAAAGTACCAAGCGAAGTCGCATAATCGTCTCAGTGCGCAATTATGCGAATTCAAATGACACTTTGCAAGCCCGCTCGAACTCTTTTGCGAATAAGTAAAGTTCGTCGCAATAAAACATCAGAATATCGTCTACTACGATGTAGTTATGCATTATAAAAGTTAATTTGCACTCTTACATGATTTTTCCAGATACATCGCAATAAGTTCAAAAAATAACATAATATGCGATGAAAATTGTCATTCAGCCGTATATACATGCGATAGTGAGTTAAAATAGTACTTTATACGATGTACAGCGTTCATCCTTATGCGACTTCTGGTTGTCTGAGTCAACACTGTCAATCATAGCAGACGTAGTGAAAACATGAGACGGAATGCATGTATAAAGAAACCACCGAAGTTGTAAGTGTCCTTTTATATGAATGTACTATTTTATATGTTAATAAAATGTTCTTAGCTTTGTACCACGCGGTTTAATAAGCTGTTGGCCCTGCTGGAAGAGCGGTGTTCCCGTCCTGTTTTCAACAAACCTCTTTCTAAATGCTCTTAGATACAACTAGTAGCCCTCGTAGATTCGATCAACTATAATGAAGGGAGATTCTTCGAACTCAAAATTTGATAGATCATAGCTACCTGAGGTTGTGTGAGTATGAACCTTAATCGTAAATCTCTTAGAGACAACCAAATACGTTGGTAGATCCGATGACCTATACTCAAGGAAGTTTATAGAGATTATCAAACTGACAATGAGCTCACCACTTGATAGCACATAGCTACATGAGGCTGTATAAGCATAAATTTCATTCATAATTCTCTTATATATCACTGATTACACTTGTAGATCAGATGGCCTTAACTCCAGGGCGTTCTCGGATACTTTTAAACGAAACACTGGGTGGTATTTCGGAGACATATCAGGAAGTTTCAGGGAATTTTCGGCGGGACTCAGAGGCGTTACGGAAGCGTTACGGAGGCGGTTTCGTGGGTTGCGAAAGGTATCAGGTACTTTATATGCTGACCGAGGAGTCTAAGGGGGATATCATAGGCATTTCAGGAAATTTCAGATGATTTTCATCACAATATCTTTTGAAATGCCCCTGAAATGCTCTTTGATTCAAAGGTGGTCTTGAAACCCCCTCATAGGACGCTGGCCTGAAATGCCTTGAAACGTCCCTGAAACCTCCGCAATCCCATTGAAATGTCCTTGAATTAACCTAATCAATTTGAAATGCCTATGAAATCCCTTTAGCAGCCATCCATAGGCTCCAGAAACCGCCTGGAATAAACCTAAAAACTTCTTGAAACGTTCCTGAAATGCTATCAAACGCCCCTAGGAACTTCCATAAATATTTTTGAAATCTCCTGAAACTCTATGAAATCACTGAAATGCAGTGAAACGCCCCTCAAACATATTGTAACGCCCTCTAAAAGATCCTAAGATCCCTTGAATTGCTTTTAAAGCTCCTTAAAACGTCCCTGAATCCCCCTCAATAGTGTTAAAATGCCCCTGAATTCCCCGAAATCCCATTGAAATGCCACTAGCGCTCGCTAGCATGTCGCCATGTATGCCTTAGAACCGCGAACAGTCGAATATCACATGCTCCGGGGTCTCCTCGTTGTTTGGGCATGTCGGGCAGGATTGGGTCTCTTCGTGGCGGAACCGATATAAATACTTTCTGAAGCATCCATGACATGACAGGGACTGTGTTAGGTTGGGATAAGCCGGTGGGTCTTCCACTCTTGTTGTCACTTAGCCAACGAGCCCATTCTGACTGTATTTCTTACGATAGCGGTACCTCTTTTTTGGTAGCATTCCACGTTCTCAGCCAGGATGATGTTGATGGGGATCATTCCGGCGATGTTTCTATGACATTTCCCCGAATTCCATTACCCCGAATGACCTATTACCCTGAATAAAATACTAATTAAAATTTTTATTTTTGCTTAAATGAAGGAAAACCACGTCGTTAGTTCCGGAAGAAACTAGTTTGGTTGATAAAATTTCATTTTGTTTTTTAGAGAACCGAAACGACCGAAACACTTAGTGGAAAATAAACGCTACATTTGAGAGAATATTTAAGTAACCGCTTAGTTAGGACGCTTTGTGAAAATTTTAGATCAATATATATAAAAGAAACGGCTAATAACCAAGACAAGGAAAAAAGCTCTAATTGAACTATTGGATTCAGATCATATGTCCGAAGAATATTAATGAATAATAAGAATAATGAACAAAAGTGGTCATGACACTATTCTATATAACTGTACAACTTGTTTGACCCTTTGGATCCGGAGGTGTCATATTGACCCCATGTTGCCATATTGTAAACGAGCATAACAAGTATGTTCAAAGCTCCAGAGGATTAAAAGAAGCAAAATCTCTGAGAAAAATATTGCCAGTTGCGACACTAACAAATTCATTGAAAAAATAACTGTAGAGTAAAGCCTGTTTTTGAAAGAACGATACGGAAGCCAATGAAACGCCCCATAATAAATTGAAAATTTTCCATAAATAATCATAAAATTGCTGGTAAATAAATAGGGGTGAATGCAAAAATAAACTACAAAAGTTTCATAAACAAAAAAAATAATGCATACATAAATCAAAATTTTCCATTTGAAGACTTTGACTCATCAGTTAGACAAAAAAGCAACATCTTCTATTTCCCTCCAAATCGTTTCTGTCCGTTTCATGTTCTTCAAAAAATGACAAAAATTGATACAGAGAATCGAAAAACCAGTTCCATTCACCAAAAATGGAAAAATAATGATACTCATCCTTTGTGGATCGATGCTCGATTGATTGACTTCCATCAGTTTCCTCTCTCCACCAGCTTCCTCCTCACCTTCCGCCAACGAAGACGATGACGACGACGACGACGACGAGAGCCCCTGAAATTCAAAAGAATCGCACTTTGCGTCGCGCCTAGATCAACTTATGGTATGGGTATGTATAGCTTCTGGTCTTCTTATTACCAGCCCCGGTAAACTCCCAATCCCAATCGCCTTCCATTCTATCCAGTAGCAACATTTCTTTAATGGATCTCGAAAATCTCGCGCTTCCTGGTCACTTTTGCTTTTGTGCGCGGCTGCTGCGATGCGATGCGATTCTCCCGGGGGTAGAATTTCGGCTCACTTGCCCCATAATTATAGACCACCGGATCCCGGGGCCCGGGGTTCTAGAGAGTCTAGGCGGTTGCCGGGTTCCTACCTTACCTACCCATTTGTTTTCGCTGAGCAATGGCTTTGGCGTCACACGTCCAACTCGAGTCGTCGTCGTCGTCATGTTCCAAGATCAGAATGGAGATCCATCGCCCCGGTCCAAGATCGATCGATAATCGGTGCTGGTAGCCAGAAAACTATCGGCTAAATTGAAAGGGGAAGTGATTTCGCTTTCATCCCACTCACTGCGCGCGCCGATGGGAAAAAGGGCTGCTTGCTAGAATTAGAAACTAATTATAGAGGCCCGAAAAGGAGAGGATCAGTGAGTGGCTGGACATTAACAGACTGCAATTAGAGTGCATTAGGGCCCGGGGAGATTTGTTTGTTTTGAAAGGATTTCTTTCGGATGTGATGTAATTAGAGTGGGATAATTGAATAATATCAGGAAGTGATCAGGCATGGAAAAATGAAAAGTTTCATAGATAAGTTTGTGGAGACTATACTGTGGTTGATCCATTTCTAAAAATCCTCTTTACTATTGAAGTTTCACGCGAGCCTATCTCAATACAAGCGGCCATGGTTGCGATTTCTTTCGCAGTCTATTTCGTAAATTGTAAACAAGATAAAACTGAATCAACAATGTTTCTCCATAATACACGGTTCGTGGTTGCCGTTCTCCATCCACGGTCAGGCCCGAGGCTCGCCAAGGCACGCTTCACCTCATCCGCCCATCGTGCTCTCTGCGCTCCACGCCTTATTGTGCCAATCGGATCTGTCGAGAACACCAACTTTGCAAGGTTGTTGTCTGGCATTCTTGCAAAATGTCCTGCCCACCGTATCCTTCTGGCTTTGACCACCTTCTGGATGCTGGGTTCGCCGTAAAGCGCATCGAGCTCGTGGTTTATCCTTCTCCGCCACACACCATTCTCCTGCACACCGCCGAAGATCATCCTTAGCACGCGTCGCTCGAAAACTCCGAGTGCTTGCGGGTCCTCCTCGAGCATGGTCCATGTCTCGTATCCGTAAAGGACCACCGGTCTTATTAGCGTTTTGTACATGGTGCATTTGGTGCGTGGGTGAATCTTTTTAGACTGCAGTTTTTTTCTGGGGTCTTAGTAGGCCCGATTTCCGCTGATTATGCGCCTCCGAGTTTCACGGTACACGTTGTTGTCAACCGTCAGTAAGGATCCGAGGTAGACAAATTCCCCTAACACTTCGAAAGTATCCCCGTCTATCGTAACATTACTACCCATTTCAGGCATTCTCCACCAGTCCGACCTTTGCTGCTTCGCGTTTCAGGCAGATATACAGCTCTGCCACCGTTCTAAATGTTCTGGCGATAATGTCCATGTCGTCCGCAAAGCACACAAATTGACCGGATTTTGTGAAAATCGTTCCCTGCCTGTTGTGCCCGACTCGTCGCATCACACCTTCCAGAGCGGTGTTGAAGAGTAGGCATGAGAGTCCGTCATCTTTTTTTTTTTTTCAAATTCGTTTATTTATTAGGCCCAAACGCCGAAAAGGCTTAACGGGGCCGAAATTCGCTACTTTCTCGAGAGAAAATTACAATTCAATTAGAATCACAATCAATTATTTGTGACCCCTGAATTGCACACATTTTCTTCTTGTCTTTGCACCGCTTGGTTGACAACCGCCGCTTGTTGGTACGTTGGTACCATCGTTGCTTTCGTATGGTGTAGATGAGCTGTCGTCTTTCCCATCGTCATCGTTTTCAGCATCGGTATCGTTGTTTGTGTTCTGCTCCGCGCGGTCCGCAGGTACTCTTGTCGCCGGCGCACGTTTGCCCCCTGTTGGAAGCACGGCGATCGTTTGGGGAATCGTATCGAGAGAAGATGACAATAGAGATGATTTACTTTTTTGCATCGGCGGGAAATCAGCTTCATCAAATTTCGCCTCGCTTGGAGAAGATGTGGTTGTTGTTTGTTTGGCCTTGTTTTTGGATACTGTTCCATCTGAACATTTTTGGTTAGGATGTGCTGTTTTCGAACAATACCTACAGGTTTTGATCTGGTTTGGATGCAAAACCGTAGCGATCTGATTGTCGATCGTGATGTAAGATGGAATCGATTGTTTTAGTCTCATCTGTAAGACCCGCACTCCGTTGTAAACGCCGCCGAAATAGTTCTTCCAGCGCTCGTTTTGGATGGAAATAACGTCTCCAAACCTCATCATGAAATTACCTACAGTAACATGAGGCATGGAAGGAGGAAGGTCGCAAACTCGGACGGTAAGGGTTCATTCACAAATGTCATAACGCTAAAATTGGTCGTTTTCAACACCCACCCACCCCTTCGTAACACTGTTTATATGGGGAAAATTTTATTTTGTTCGAGCTGTAACACCATGAAGGTCACCCACCCATTGCTTCCAGCGTTATGATATTTGTGAACAAGCCCTAACCGCCTCACTATCCACATAGACAGGGATCTTGTAAGGCTTGTCGTTGCAGATAAATGAACGTTGAACATTGTGCGCTTTTTCATAGCGCTGCACTATGTCGTTGCCTTTCATCTCTATATACACACAGTTCCGTGTATGGTGAAGCTGAATGCTATTGACGTCCGCGAGGTTCAACTTAATTTCGTTGTCCAGAAAATGCTGGACGCTACCCACATCAGGCCGAATAGGAAGAACGTTAAAATCTACAACTAGTGTGTTTTTCCGAACACCACTCATTTTGCCGCGAGAAAAAGATACGGAGCACGGGAGCAAATTGAATTCACGTCCGAAGGCTATGAGCAAAGGCTGTCAACTGGGTCCGTCATCTTGTCGCAGTCCCCAGCGAAATTCGAATGAACTGGATTGTTCACCCGAAACCCTTACGCAGTTTTGAACAACGTCCATCGTTGCTTTAATCAGTCTAGTCAGCTTCCCAGGAAAGCCGTTTTCGTCCATGATTCTCCATAGCTCTGCGCGGTCGATACTGTCGTATGCCGCTTTGTAGTCGATGAACAGATGATGCGTTGGGACCTGGTATTGACGGCATTTCTGGAGGATTTGCCTTACGGTAAAGATCTGGTCCGTTGTCGACCGGCCGTCGATGAAGCCAGCTTGATAACTTCCCACGAACTCATTAGTTTTAGGTGACAGACGACGGAAGATGATCTGGGATAGCACTTTGTAGGCAGCATTCAAAATAGTGATCGCCCTGAAGTTCTCACATTCCAAATGGTCGCCTTTCTTGTGAACGGGGCAGATTACCCCTTCCTTCCACTCCTCCGGTAGCTGTTCGGTTTCCTAGATCCTAAGTATCAGCCGATGCAGACAGGTAGCCAACTTTTCTGGGCCCATCTTGATGAGTTCAGCAGCCATACCATCTTTACCAGCTGCTTTGTTAGTTTTGAGCTGATGAATGGCATCCTTAACTTCACTTAGCGTCGAAATTGGATCATATCCGTCCTCCGTCGTCGTTTTCTCCGTTGCCGTGGTCTCCCGTGCCTACGTTCTTCACGCCATTCAGGTGCTGATCGAAGTGCTGCTTCCACCTTTCGATCACCTCACGTCCGTTGGTCAAGAGGTCTCCATCCTTATCCCTGCACATTTCGGCTCGCGGCAGGAAGCCGTTGCGGGATACGTTGAGCTTCTGGTAGAGCTTCCGTGTTTCGTGGGAACGGCACAGCCAGCATTTCCATTTCTTCACACTCCGCTTCTTCCAGGCGGCGCTCTTTCTCCCGAAAGAGGCGGGTCTGCTGTATCCGCTTTTGTTTGTGACGTTCCACGTTCCGTCGGGTCCCGTGCTGCAGCATCTTCCAAAACCGTTCTGCACTCTTCGTCGAACCATTTGTTCCGTCAATTCCGTTCCACGTACCCGATGGTGCTCTCGGCTGCGTTGTTGATGGCTGCTATCACTGTACTCCAGCAGTCCTCTAGAGGGGCCTCATCGAGCTCGCCCTCGTCTGGCAACGCGGCCTTGAGATTCTGCACGTATGCTGAGGCGACATCCGGCGGTTTAAGTCTCTCTAGGTTGTACCGTGGTGTACGTCGGTATCGTACATTGTTGATGACGGAATGTTTTGGACGCAGCTTGATCATCACCAGATAGTGGTCGGAGTCAATGTTGGTGCCACGATAGGTCCTGACGTCGATCATGTCGGAGAAGTGCCGTCCGTCAATCAGAACGTGGATGATTTGCGGTTCCGGCTGCTGTTGTGATCTCCAGGTGTAACGTTAAGGAAGGCAGTGTTGGAAACGCTACGTATGGCCATGTTTTTGGAGGCGGCGAAATCAATGAGTCGTAGGCCGTTTGCGTTCGTCTGCTGGTGGGCGCTGAACTTTCCAATCGTCGGTCTGAATTCCTCCTCTTGGCCTACCTGACCGTTTAAATCTCCTATGATGATCTTGACGTCGTGGTTTGGGCAGCGGTCGTACTCACGTTTGTGCTGCGCGTAAAATGCGTCCTTGTGATCATCAGTGCTTCCGGAGTGTGGGCTGTGCACGTTTAAAATGCTGAAGTTGAAGAATTGGCCTTTGATCTTCAACCTGCACATTCTTTCGTCGATCGGCCACCAACCGATCACGCGCCTCTGCATATCACCCATCACGATGAAAACTGTTCCCAGCTCGCGTGTGTTGCCGCAGCTCTGGTAGATGGTATGATTACCTCTAAACGTTCGCACCATGGATCCTGTCGAACACACCTCCTGCAGCGCTACGATGCCGAACCCGCGGTCCTTCAGTAGATCGGCGAGTATGCGGGTTCTCCCAATGAAGTTGAGAGATCGGCAGTTCCAAATACCGAGTTTCCAATTGCAAGTCCTTTTTGTTCGCTGGCGTCGTTGCCGTTGGTCTCGGTTCGTATTATTCTGTTGCTGATTTTCCGTTACAATGGTTTTTTACGGCTGGCTCGTAGGGCCTGACACCAACCTCCTACTTTCCGGAGGACCATAGTGCACAGTTGAGCTTAGAGTTCTTCCCTGGCACTAGGACGTTGGAGGACCTAACATGGTTATCAGATGCTGTTGTGAGGCGCTCCTCCTGGAGAACAGACGCTCAGGTTTGCCGAAACAACACCCCCCCCCCCCCCCCCTTCCCTGCCAGCCTTCGACCAAAGTTCCCACCGGGGTTGGTTACCCGATCTTCCCTAAGGTTGCTCGTAGTTTCCGGTCGGTACCACGAGGAGGTAGGGATAGGAGTTGCTGGACAAAGGCTAGTGGATTACAATGGGATCTGTATATTCCAGAATACCCAGCCTTTACTCGCGAAAAAATATACACCGTGAACTGGAACAAGTTCCGGCTGTCAATATGGGCGTTCTAGAAACCGTGCAATCTAGTTCACGGTGTACATTTCTTATTGTTGTTATCGTTGCTATGCATAGTTCCCGTAGCCGTGACTGAGAGTGCACGTATATCGGAACGGATTTTTTTGCGTGTACCATGCCTTTTTCGATACTTCGAGATCTTAAAATTAGTCCTTGATAAAATACCTGCAAAATGATTTGGTAATGTCGTTAATACCAGGTCCCAACGCATCAACTGATCGTCGAATTTAAGGTGGTATATCTAACTTTGCTCTAAAAGGCGTAATGTGACGTTCCGAGCTCAACAACCGGGATACGATTTTTAAGAACTCTCTAAAATAAAAACTCTCATTTTTGGTTAACACCCATGCATCACAGGGACTGTGTTGGAAACACACATTTTTTTAAATTGCTCGTACGATCACATTTTTGCAAAATATCAATATTTCTCGGTATTTGAAGGTGGTTTATAAACCCAGTGAGGTTGCCATGTCGAAATTATTGCAAAATACATGCTCATGTGAGCGTATGAGCAATTAAAAAAAAATGTGTGTTTCCAACACAGTCATGTGCGGCATGGATGTTTACTAAAAATGTGCAGGCCGAACACATTTTTGAGCGTAGCCGTTTTTGCGTGAAATCCTATCAGTGTGTTTTGCCAATGACAACCTGTCCTAAACACGCCTAAAACGTGAAGCAGCCAAGCTCGAACTGGCGCATTACCACTATAAGTAAACAGGGCTAAAAAAAAGAAGAAATAGACTATGTCTCTAGTGGGCGTTTTGCTAGAAAAAAAAAACAACCATTTCTGCTAGAAGAATATTTTTTTTTTTATTTCAATAACATTGTTTATTAATATGTTTAAAAAACATGCAATCAACCAATGTACTGCAGCGGACACCTTATATAATAACAAGTACCTTTGTTCGATAGAGGCTATCCGTTCAATGAGGCCGGTGAAGCACTCTCCGTATTTCCTCAGTGAAATACGATCTACTCTGAGTGCTTTATCGAATCAAGCATATAATATCACCTTGGTTTGGGTCCCTTCGCATTGCTCGATTCCGGGCAATGAGAAGGCGGACTCGCTTGCCAAGGTGGGCGCTATGGAAGGCGATATTTATGACCGACAAATCGCCTTTGATGAATTTTTTTCAATTGCTCGTCAGCATGCCTTGATCAGTTGGCAACAAAAATGGGATGATGGAGATTTGGGCAGATGGTTACATTCCATTCTCCCGCAGGTGTCGAAGAAACCGTGGTTCAAAGGGTTGGATATAGGTCGAGATTTTATCAAGGTAATGTGTCGGCTTATGTCCAATCACTACTCTCTTGGCTCACATTTCTATCGAATAAAGCTCACTGATAGCAATCGTTGTAGCTGTAGTGCAGGCTATCAAGACATCAACCATGTTGTGTGGGAATGTCCCGAATACGGTATTGCCAGATCCGATTTATGTGCATCTCTCAGGGCCCGAGGGAAACCAGAAAAGCAAGACATTAGAGATGTGCTGGGTAAGCGGGATCTAGAATACTTGAGGCTCGTTTACGAGTACTTAAAGAACATTAATGTAGTTGTTTGATCCCCCCTTGTCGCTTTGGTTGTCCACCTTGTTTCCCCTCGAAACCCGTTTGTTTGTATCGTTACAGGTCGTCTGTCCACTCTTCGTCTGACCAGCAGTGAAACGCCAATATTCTACGCTGCTGAATGTCAACGGAAAGATCCCATAATCCCATCCTTCCCAAAGAAAAACTTTGTTCTCCCTAACCTCGACCAAACCGCGAGTTTTACGGTTCCCCAAAATTAACATAGTATATAAGAATCCAACATGAAATTGTTAAAAAAATATTCAAAGGAACTCGGCTTCGTTATGCCTAATGGCGCATAAGCCTGCAAATAAATGATTAAGTAAAAAAAAAAAAGTACCTTTGTTATAATCTGCTACAAAACTCCACACATCTTCATTAACGACCCAATTGGATTAACCTTGCTGTCCACTTATGCCACCCAGCGTCATGTTCGCCCCATACGATAAGCCCATTAATTTCCCCGCATCAACAACGCAAGGACTAATTTACCGCATAGCGATCAAGTCACGCAAAGACTATGCCAAGCGCGGCGCGCAGCGATCGTCAAGGGCACTTCGCCTCGTCGCGTCGTCATCATCGTCCAACCACGCAGCCAGCGCTCGGGTATGTGTCATCATTATGTTCAACCTGTCCCTTCGGACCGTCGCGTCGGGGGGTGCGTTGCGTACCTACCTACCAATTCCGTCCAAATGAGATGCTAATGTAATGTGAGAACCAGCCACGGCTGGGCAGATCAAGTGGTCGCGATAACCGGCGACGATCAAGGACCTTCACAGGCGCGCCCAGCCATCCGCATCGACGTCACACGGAACGGTAATTTGTGTTTTTGAAGCGCACTGCCGATGTTCAGGTCATCCATCAATTTCACAAGTGACTCATTTGGCGGTATTTTGAGACGTTGTTTAACGGTCATTTTCCACTTGTTGTTTCATCGGGCGCGACAGCAGCAGCAGCAGCAGCGGTGTGTCATGGGAACTCAAACACCGAATCCAGGAGGGTGCGGAGATCCCCTGAACAGTACGGCGTCGAATGTGGAGACAATAGGATTTGGGAATTTGATTAATAGGGAACCCGGAGCTGATCCCGAAGATGATCACCAAAAAAGAGATAACAAATGACCACGGGTCGCGTTGTTCACCAGCATGAACCTGTGCGACCTTGAATCCGTCATTGTTTGCTAGATCAAATTAATGACAAAATTCGATTGGAACGAATTGCTCATTTGTTTCCCTGCCTGTGCTGGATGGGTCACAATCGCCACACCGATCAAGAATCCATCAAAAATCGGCTCACCGAAGATTACGAGGAAAGAACACGAAATTCATTAGCCCGAGCCGACCACGGGGCGATCACTTGCCGCGAGGGCCATTTGCCCCGCGCGCTTCGGGAGATCGTCGAGGAAATAATAGCCGCATACGGACGCGCACATGAGACGACACACGCGACGCGACTCGAGCACACACAGCGAACCAAAATGAAATGGAATTAATCAAAGTCCCCTTTGACGAATCCCGATCCCGATCCCTGAAGAGCACAAAAGATGGCGTCTCCACCATCATCATCACATCGTATCGTCGCAGTCGGCCGACTATGAAGTCACCACGACGACGGTTCCCGATCTAGTTGGCACTGGCCGACCCGACCTACTGTGATTATTCCGGAGAAGCGTGACGAACCAACCGATTGACGATTATCAAATTATTGAACTCTGGTTCGAGTTGGAAGCATGATGGCCCAGGAAATCGAACTGATGGCAGTAGATAATTTTGGGGGGCTTCTTTTCGGCCTATCTTAGGACCTGTTTTCGATTCGTCCCGTCGTCGTCATTGTCGGCTGCCATCTCGGGGTAGCATTGGAAGGGCAAAGGCAAGCCAAAGCCAATCATGTGTCATCTATCATTCGATCGATATATCATAGCTTGGTGGAGTGCAGTGATCAAAATTGTATCTCATGATAGAATTTACTTCTTTTTTTTTCTGACTGTGCATGTAAACCAAATTCCGTTTTAAATATTTATTACTTGCGTAGCGTGGATGCAAATAAGCACCTGTATCTACAATTATATGGAGATAAGGATACAGCTGTTGCTTTGCAGATATTCGGTGATTAGCAGAGTACAGCAATTTTATAGAGGATTAGTGGCAAAACACATGAAAACTGCCTATTGCCAGAGCCAGACACGTCCTTAATCGTTAAGTTGGTACCAATCGTTGAAGAATCACTTCACCATGGAAGAGGCTGAGATTGCTTGTCCGTATCGTGTGAAATCCGAGGAAGCCCGCAGGGCGGGAGGATTATTGAAGGCTAGATTGGAGGCTACTACGAAGCGGACACAAAAGTTCAGCTTATTGGACGCAGTGGCTTAAATTCCCCAACAGGAGAGGAAAAAAAAAAAAAAAAAAAAAAAAAAAAAAAAAAAAAAAAAAAAAAAAAAAAAAAAAAAAAAAAAAAAAAAAAAAAGCGGACACTAAGGCCTGAAGTACAAGTGACAAGGGCCAGTACATAAACTACACACTAAGAATATATCGCAGAATTCTGTGAAAGATTTCACCGAATAAAAACGGTAAAATATGTTTTCACAGATCTCTCTGTGAAATTCATGGTTTCCCTGTCCATCTGTCAAAATTTCACCGAGAATTCGGCGAAGTCAACCAAACTACCGAGTTCTGTGAAATTTTTACAATACGGTTCGGTGAACATCAACATTTTCACCGTACACTGTGAGTTTTACCGAATTTCTGTAAAAACAGTAGTCGTTCATATTGCCAAACGCGGGTTACTGAAAAGTGATGTGTTTGTATTGTTATTTCGTGATGGTGAATCTATAGTGAAAAACAGCAGAAAAACAACAAAAACTGAAAAAATGGGCGATTTCCAACAACAACACGAGATGCTGGTTGGTATTTTCCGTAAGTACTAATTACACATTAATAACATTTGTTTGTTTTTGCAGTCTGTTGATTCTTTCGGGCAATCCGCAAGAAGTACCCGCATATGAAATCGCGTTGCAACACCGCGAATGGTCATGCAAAAACAACTAGTTAAGTGCTGATAATTGTGTTCGTTTGAACATCTAAATATACAATACATTTTTAAATAAATACAAAAGAAGTTAGTTTTATTTTGGTTTTGATTTCAAAAAAATGTTAAATATACGAAATAGTTC
Source organism: Aedes albopictus (assembly GCF_035046485.1). Taxonomy (NCBI): domain Eukaryota; kingdom Metazoa; phylum Arthropoda; class Insecta; order Diptera; family Culicidae; genus Aedes; species Aedes albopictus. The sequence goes on along the minus strand of NC_085138.1, from coordinate 38,174,352 downwards.
GGTGAACCGTGAATAAATTCAACTGAAAGAAAAACACCGAAAATTTGTGAATAAATCACCGAAAGTTCGGCGAAACCCACACAAATAAACCACTGATCCACAGAAAATCTGTAAAATAATTCACCGAAATATTCGGTGAATTTGACAGATGAGCATTTTTATTCTTTACAGTATGTTCGGTGAATTAATATTTCACCGAACAGATCACCGAAAATTCTGCTGTTGAGATTTCGGTGAAATTTCACAGAATTCTGTGATTTATTCTTAGTGTGTACGTAGACTCTGTGGGGGGATGGAGGGTCTGGCAAAAGTCTACGGTCCTTACGGTGCCCCTCTGAAGCTGACTTCGACTAAACTGCAAGCTGAGGTAATCGGGGCAAGAATGGTGAATAACCTTACCTGTTCCAATTCAGAAGTAATTTCTGTGGGTACACTCGATTACGGTGCTCTCTTGGATTCGGCCAGACAACCGAAAGCAAGGATGGGAACACTGAATTGCAAAGAGTTACGCTCACTTGCTATTTTCTCAGCTCTGAAGCGTGCAATCAAGAAACGATGTATGGTCGACTTTTGCCTTGTGGTTTTGTCTAAAAGTTTGCCGAATAGAGTAGGGGTCGCACACGCATACCGAAGTCGTGAGGGAGCTGCGAAGACAACTCTCCACGAGGTGAATGTAAACTACACTTTGACCGCCTAGCTTCTAGAAGTACAGGGGATAGACAAAATGATCGGGACAGGCAAACCGAACAGCTACCGGAGGAGTGGAAAGAAGGGGTAATCTGCCCCATTCACAAGAAAGGCGACCATTTGGAATGTGAGAACTTCAGGGCGATCACTATGTTGAATGCTGCCTACAAAGTGCTATCCCAGATCATCTTCCGTCGTCTGTCACCTAAAACAAATGAGTTCGTGGGAAGTTATCAAGCCGGCTTCATCGACGGCCGGTCGACATCGGACCAGATCTTCACCGTACGGCAAATCCTCCAGAAATGCCGTGAATACCAGGTCCCAACGCACCACCTGTTCATCGACTTCAAAGCGGCATACGATAGTATCGACCGCGTAGAGCTATGGAGAATCATGGACGAAAACGGCTTTCCTGGGAAGCAGACTAGACTGATTAAAGCAACGATGGACGGTGTGCAAAACCGCGTAAGGGTTTCGGGTGAACTATCCAGTTCATTCGTATCTCGCCGGGGACTGCGACAAGGTGACGGACTCTCATGTCTACTCTTCAACATCGCGCTGGAAGGTGTGATGCGACGAGCCGGGCTCAACAGCCGGGGAACGATTTTCACAAAATCCGGACAATTTGTGTGCTTTGCGGACGACATGGACATTATCGCTAGAACATTTGGAACGGTGGAACTGTACACCCGCCTGAAACGCGAAGCAGCAAAGGTCGGACTGGTGGTGAATGCCTCAAAAACAAAGTACATGCTGGTAGGCGGAACCGAAAACGACCGGATTCGTCTGGGTAGTAATGTTACGATAGACGGGGATACTTTCGAGGTGGTGGAGGAATTCGTCTACCTCGGATCCTTACTGACGGCTGACAACAACGTGAGCCGTGAAATTCGGAGGCGCATCATCAGCGGAAGTCGGGCCTACTACGGGCTCCAGAAGAAACTGCGGTCGAAAAAGATTCACCCACGCACCAAATGCACCATGTACAAAACGTTAATAAGACCGGTAATCCTCTACGGGCACGAGACATGGACCATGCTCGAGGAGGACCTACAAGCACTCGGAGTTTTCGAGCGACGCGTGCTAAGAACGATCTTCGGCGGTGTGCAGGAGAACGGTGTGTGGCGGAGAAGGATGAACCACGAGCTCGCTGCACTTTACGGCGAACCCAGCATCCAGAATATGACCAAAGCCGGAAGGATACGTTGGGCAGGGCATGTTGCAAGAATGCCGGACAACAACCCTGCAAAGCTGGTGTTTGCAACGGATCCGGTTGGCACAAGAAGGCGTGGAGCGCAGAGAGCACGATGGGCGGACCAGGTGGAGCGTGACTTGACGAGCATTGGGCGCGACCGAGGATGGAGAGCGGCAGCCACAAACCGAGTATTGTGGCGTACTATTGTTGATTATGTCTTGTTGATGTTGAACAAATAAATGTATGCAGGCAAAATTTTCACTTTTCAAAAAATATTCAATTAGCTGTAACTTTTCGAAAAGTGAATCAAATATTTTCAAATGTTTACTGTAAGTTCCTCAACTAGTTGTGTATCAGTGGACAAAATTTGGAGAAGATCGGACGATTTTTTACGAAGTTATAAAGGTTTTTGAAAAAGGTAAAATTATCCGATAGCCAACTTTGAGCTGTTAAATCTCCGGATTCAATGAACCGAATGCAATGAAATTTTGTCCATTTATGACTTATATAATGAGCTATGAAAAACCATTGACTTAACTTAACATTCTTGACACGGAAGAAAGTAATAACGATTAGATTATTTTTCTAAAAAAATACCAAATTATCCAAAACATCAACATCGTTTCAAAATTCAAGATGCAAATTTTAGCTCATTTAGCTTCTTTCTAATTGACTTATATATAAATGCGTTTTGAAGGAAAGTAACAACATAGCCGCCAATAAATTGAAAAAGTAATGGGATGCATATTAAAAATAGACCAATTAACCAAAAAATCGTGAAAAAATAAAATCGCTATAACTTTTTTGCTTGTTAAAATTTTCAAGTTAAGTTAAATGTTTTCCAGACTTCATTATATAAGTCATGAATGGTCAAAATTTCATTGCAATCGGTTCATTGAATCCGGAGATATAACAGATCAAAGTTGGCTATCGGATAATTTTATCTTCTTCAAAAATCTTTATAACTTCGTGAAGAATTGTCTGATCTTTTCCAAATTTTGTCCACAACTAGTTGAAGAACTTACAGTAAAAATTTGAGAATATTTGATGCACTTTTCGAAAAGTTACAGCTAGTTGAACATTTTTTGGAAAGTGAAAATTTTGCCTGTCCCGATCATTTTGTCTATCCCCTGTATGTTTTATGAAGTATGTTTTATTTATCTTGACACCATTAGTAATGATCAAGTTCCATTCAGGAATAAATTTATGAGTTTGGCCATTTTACCCCATCTTGGCATTTTGGGCTTTGTTCCCTATGTAGCACACAGGATTACAGAAATCCTGTAGACGACGGAGATCAGCTTTTGGAGGTACGTTCCATTGAAGAAGAATGTGGCCGAGCATATTATTTATTTTACCAAAATCAAAATCCTGAAGTTGCTATCACTCAGCCAATCGTTGACGTGACCCGGATTTCGAAGTAGAAGATTCTACTGAGGACGGAGGCTGTGGTATACCGCTTTATTACAAACTGCAGGCGTAAGCGTGTTGGTCTACCAATCGACGCATTGAGAACCGCTGGGAATAACAAATCGTATGGGTCAGCTGTGGGGGTGGAAGTTCAGAAACGTATGCGGCCCTTCGTTCGAGCCTTCAGTTACTGTTTTTGGCCAATAGTCGTTACCGTGTGTAGGCCAATGAGTGGTTTCTGAGTTTCCAAAAGACTAACGGGTGACAGCAGATTATGCAATGTTACAATGTATTGCTTGAATGAGCAAAAATACTCCTGCGGATTCGAAGGACTAAAAATTGCGGAACAGTTTGGGACACCTTGAACATCCCAAGATATAAAAACTTTTCCATATCTGTTTACAACAACAAATACACGAGTGTAGTATATCTGGCTACGCCTATGCATTACACTCTGCTATGCGAAGTCCGTGGAGCTACGATGTCGAACAGTGATGAGAGATTCAGAGAGCAGATTTCGCCTGCACCCTTAAATGAAACAACACAGCGCACGAGTAACTTTCACGCAGCGAGCAAAAAGATAAAGGATTTTTCACTCATATTTGTGTACGACTGGATCAACACAAAAAAATGTGCTGATCCGGCTGTCTTTTCGGTTGCTGCGTGAAAGTTACTCGTTGCGCTGTGTACATCGAGTTTTGCATGTGTACCTGAACTCGTCGTATCGATGACGTCTGCGAGATGGTTCGGAAGTCGGAGTTGGGTTTAGTGATCGTGTGTTAGGCTAGCAGGCAGATTAGAGATGTAGATGTAGATGTAGATGCAGGTCAGTTATCTTCGAACAGTCCGGTCGTGCGGTTGGCATAGTATTATCACGCTAGATTATAAGACAAAATGTAAGTGTGTATGTGAGTTTCTGTTAGTGCTTAAGTTGTAAAGCAATAAAAAAGGCTATTCAAATACGTATGAACGTGCATCAGCATTTAACGCTACTGTTTTGTTTTTCTAAACTTTTTGGTGTTCAGGAAGTTCTTGGATGTCAGTGATGTAAAATGATGAGTGATTCCCACATTTTCGCCTAATACGGTAGTAGGTCAGTAATAACTATGCCGAAGACAGAGTTCACTTCTAACGAGTGGTTGATATTATTCAGTCATTTTTCATTTGGAGTCTGGACACGAATGCCAACTTATTTGGTAAAGTGTCTTTAATAAAATATAATAATAATAATTTGGAGTCATATATGACCCCTTAAAAGGCAGCAAATTATCCAAAACTTCTCCAAAATCGCACCGAAAATTTTACTAGAAGCTACCGAATATTTGTACAAGGATATCTTTATTTTTTTAAAGGTTTTTCCCAGAAAAGTGAAAAAAAACCTTAATTAGTTTTTCTGAAAATTATCCGGAAACGTCTTCGACTTTGTCCTTCGCATTTATTTTCAGGAGGTCCTCGCAGAGTTTCTACTTAGCACTTTGAGCCGGATTTTTTCCAAGCGTTGTTATAGTGTTTTTTCTACGTATTTCTGTGGTTTTGGTACTCAACAGCATAAAAATGGTAAAATATGATGCAAGCTATTTATTCTGGATATCCTAGAACATCCAAACTATTCTTGAGTTTAGATCCTAAAGTCTATGGGTGTAACAGTAAATGTTTTCATTATACATAGCTACGATTTGTAATCTGTCATATCCAGTAATGCTTCTGAAAGTTCAATAGACAGTATCAGGTCAGTCGGAGTACTCTAGGTTATCCAAACTGTCTTTGAGTTTAGATGCCTTAAGTCTACGGGTGTAACAGTAACTTCTTTCATTATACATTGCAAAACAGGTCGGTTTCCTTAGGCGACCGTCTCGCGATTATCTTTGATTGCGGGTAAAAGTAGTCGCCAAAGTAGATTTTATTTTAATTCGTATAATACAAAGTTGTGTGTCCACAGTTGGATGTGTAATGTTAAAGATCATTGTGCAAATAACTACTGTTACTGTCAAGAGCTGAACTTCAGGATAGTTTGGACGACCCTCAATGTTCCAAAGGTTCATAATAATATATAGTAGACTTCAGGTTGTAAGGTTATGTAGTAGACTTCGTGATCAGTGAAGAGAATTGTCAGACAAAAGAGGCACAAAACAAGCAACAAAGATGGTGCGACGATTACTCTTTATCCCTACTGGTAACAGATAATGACATGATCTCGAAATTTTTTGTTGCAGACAAAACGGAAGCTGAATTTGTTGCGTACTTTTCAACTCGTGAATAATCAATTATTGTTAACCCAAAGTCGAAACTGTTTGATGATAGATCTTCAACAGAGTGGCAGTGTTTACCGACTCGAAGTTACCGTTCGAAAATCGCAATGCAAGGCTTAAAAATCTCTAAACTCTCTCTAAACTGGGTGAATTTACACAGCCGTTTCTACATATGTTGGGGGCAGAGGGCTCCAAAGGGTTAAGAAATTCATCGAAAGGTTCCTCTAAATTCCTTAAAAGGATTTTCTGCAATGATTCCACGAGGAATACCTTCAGAGCAGGCCCGTGCACAGAAAAGGCGACATGGGAGGGGTTTTTCCTAATGATGTCAAAAAGCGGAGGGGCGCCTAGTGTATGGAACATCGGTAATGGGAGGGGTTAAACCCACAAAACCCCTCCCTTTCTCACGGGCTAGCTTCAGAATGATTCAGGATTTATTGGAAAATACTTCAGAACTTTCAGAATATCGTTCAGAAATATCGGCAATCATGCAAACATTGCTTGAGAAACCGCTCCGAGGATTCCTCTGGAATTTCTACGGAGGTTCCTAAGAAACTTGGAGAGAATTTGAATCCGGAGGTATTACAGCTCAAAGTTGGCTATCGGATAATTATACCCTTTTCTAGAATCTTTCTAGCTTCGTGTACAATAGCCCGATCTTTTCCAAATTAGGACCACTGGTACACAACTAGTTGATGAATGTACTGTAAAAGTTTCAGAATATTTGATGCCCTTTTCAAAAAGTTACAGCTAGTTGAACATTTTTTGAAAAGTGAAAATTTTACCTGTCCCAGTTATTTTGAGTATCCCCTGTATAAATCTGCATTCAGATATCTAAATCTGGTTCATGTTGCTAAACGAGGCTAAGGTGGTACCACTTTGCTCTTGAAGATAATACCGAATGGAACAATGAACAAAACTCCAGTAGAAGCGGTTGAGTTGACTGGTTGGATCATCCAATTGGACAAGTTATTTTTAGTCCCGCTGCTGCTGCTGTTTCTGCCGTCATCCCAGTTGAGTCACCAAAGTTGGAACGAACTCCAAGTTGGACATTGCGCGCGGCAGAATGCGGTGTGACGGATTTCCAACGGCCACTTGAGTTTTATGGACCCTTCCTCGTTTTCCCTGATCCAACGCAACGGAACACAAAGAGCAAAATCGATAGAGTCGTTCCCGTCACGACGACGGCCGGCGGTTGGCTTTATTCCCTTCGCGCTCGCAGTTGAGTGTTTTAAGTCTTTTATCTCGTAAAGTCATAATTTTCCTTCAAACAACGCGAACGCGCAATCGGTCGACCTCCCTCCGCCACCGCCAGGCCAGCAGCGCATTCTGGAAGAGTGACGGGATTTTCGAGCTGGGTCGATCGGTTGGAAATGTGGGCCAATTGCCCGGGATGAAGCAATGGTTGTTTTCCTCCGCAGCCACGCAAGAAGAGATATCGAGACGCGAGATGATGAATTAATCGCTTCAGCTTTGAGACAGTTTAATGCCTTTTCGCCAAGACATGTGGTTTCCACCGCAGAGTGAAGCGCTAAGCGTTTATGGAAATCGGTGGAAAATCGAGAACGGGGACGTCGCCATTCGATTATTATTGTTGGAGTGGTTTCGATAGGTATTTTTAGCATTTGACATTCCTGTTTTTTGATGAGCTGCAGGAAAATTCTGTATGACAGTATACTGGAACCGGAAAAATAAAAGAACCGTCTTATCTTGCTGTTTAAAGCCAAAAACTCCATGTGGTCATTTAAACATAGGCACTTCTTAATAAATGTTGAATATACTTAAATTTATTTTCATGCACTTTTAATTTATGGACCTTTTTTATTCGCTACATAAAAAGAGGGAGAGCTATTTAGAACCATTATTGTGCATAAGAACATGCAATAATGACGGTAACCACGGCAACGGCAGTTAGAGGGCGTTTTGAGGAGAGATCAAAAAGAGGTTGTAAGGTTGTTTCAGCGGATTCCTAGATGTCTCAGGGAGTAACAGGAGGTCTAAGGGGCGTTTTAAGGGGATCTCAGAGTATTCCATGGGTCTTAAGGACGCTTCAGTAACGTTTCAGGGGATCTCTGGGACACTCCAGGGGGTCCCTGGGGCGTTCCAGGGGGCGTTTAAGGAAGTCCCAGGGGCCTTCTGTGTGGTACCGGAGCATTTATGATGCTCTCAGGCAATTGTTGGGCTATTTCAGGGCGGTCCCCGGTATCTCTGGGAGTTTCAGTGGGTCCATTTCAGTGAGACTTCAGAGAGTATCAGGAGGATTCAGGGGCACTTTAGGGATCTCAGGGGCTTATTGAGGAGTCCTATGTGGTTTCGTGGGGATTCCAGGGGCGTTTCAAGGGAGTACTTGGAGGTCTCAGGAGCGTTTCAGGGAGTCTCAGGAGGAACCATGAGATCCCTGGGGTGTCTGGCAGTTTCTAAGAGTCTCAGAAAGTTTTAATTTAAATGGTCTCATATGACTTCAAATGGTTCCAAGGGGTCTAGGGCGCTTCATACTATTGAAACGCACATGAAATCCCCATTGATCCCTTTGAAATATCCATGAACGCCCTTAAACTCCTGGGATCTCTCCAGAAAACCCATTGAACCCTTAGAATGCCCATAAAATGCCTTGAAACTTCCTCAAAACCTATAATCCCACTGTTACGTCCTTAAAATCTCCGTAATCAATTAAAAATGCCACTGAAACCCCTTGGACCGCCTTCAGAAGATTCCCCTTGAAAACCCTTGAAACCCCTCGAAACACACCTATAAACCCCTTGAAGCGCCCATGAAAAGTTATCAAACGTTACTTAAACCTTTCGGAACTCCCTTAAAACGTTCTTCGAACCCCCTGAAACCCTCTGCTATGCCTCTGAAATGCCTTGAAACTCACCTAAAACCCCTTGTAAAACTCTTTCAAGACCCCGCTCAGTTGCCACAATGAGTCGATGCGATCTGATACCAAAACGGTCGTCGGTATCGTACATTGTTGATTTCGGAGGACTTTGGGGTCGATTTGACCATCACCAGGCAGTTTTCTGAGTCTATGTTAGCTCCATGATAGGCTCTTATATCGGTCATGCAAGAGAAGCCCGTCTATCGATCGGCTGTGGTGATCTACAGGTGTAACGATAAGAGAGGTTGGCATTAATGCTTATATATTTTGTATTTGATTGTACATTTGATGTACATTCTCTGTTTAACTAGTATTACTTTTTCCACTTGAAGTAAGATCCATCATCTGCTCATTCCGGCATATAAAGTGACATCAACCTGACAGCACGCGCTGCCATCGTCTCAAAAATTGAGTTATTTTTAGCATCTCGAGAGAATTCCAGTTCCATCCATCAAAAAGCACTTACTCATCAATTGAATGCTAATGTCCCTCAATTCCGACTCAATGACAATGGCTCCCGTCCGTTCATTTTTGGATGATAGAACCTTTTTTCCTCCACTTCTATCTATTTAGCTTGGCTTGGCGGCGGCGGCGGCGGCGGTTTACTTCACGCGCACTCGAGAAGGGGACAATCAAGTCAACAGAGAGACGAAAAAAAATCTCAACATCTAAGAGCATCCTTTAGTCTCATCCAAGTTCGATGAATATAGATTAACTACGATGACAATGGAACTTTTTCCCTCCTTCCTCTTCGCCGATTCGAGAAACGTTTCAATTCCTGCTCATCATCATCGTCATCTCGAGCGATGCGGTGCGTGTGTGTCTTCATCTTTGCTTTTGACGTTCGTCGTCAGCCAGCGGTCGTCAACGGTCGCCGTCGTCGGTTTCAGAACCCCGAAAAGACACACTCCACCAGAAAACCCACCGAAAACGTCGTTGAATCTATCACTATCGCAAAAGCCGCAACAACCAACGCAACGACGGCAGAACGGATGGACACTTTGGTCGAAAATAAGCAACCAGAAGTGATTGGAAACGAAACCCGAAGAAAAAATGGGAAAATATATAATCATACAAGCATAAAGCATCGCAACAACAGAATAGGAAAAAAAAAATAGCCAACTCATCAAAATTTGAATCTATACTCGTTCTGGTGTCTTTCCTGGCCAGGCAGTAGTGGCTCAATTGCTCTCTTTGTTGCCGAACAGGAGTCGGAAGGGATGGGCTATACACAAGTGCTTTGTGCTCTGTGTGTCATTGCGGAAGATGTGCGCAGCAAACCAAACGATCGATTGATAATTTATGACTTTGTTATAAAATTGGTGAAACCCAAAGCATGTGTGATGGCGAAGTTTTTCAAATTTGGACAATATTCGAAAAGTTTTCGCGTGACTCCAATTCCTACCTCTTAAGTAGTTGGAACGGGCCGAGATACGAACAACCTTAATGAAGATCGGGTGACCAATCCCTGTGGGTATTTTGGTCGTATGCAGACAGGGACGGGGGTTTGCTTTGGCCCACTAGACAACTCTTATCTCTTATAACTTATTTTGCACCGTATTGGACTCCGTGCAGAAAAATAGTGTCACACTTCAATATGTTCCTACCAGTATCAGCATACCTTGATTCGTTTCGCTGCTTATACTTTCAGCAATGGTTACACATTTTGTGGTGGTGCATAGAATAATCGGTTTGTTTACTCGCTACTTCTTTGATGTTTGACGTGTGAACACATATTTGAAACGATTGTACATTTTTGCATGATTGCCTACAAATCAAAGCAAGAGGCAATATATCTTAACTTTTTTAACTCATAATAAGGCCGTTACAAATATTTATTTCACTTTTTGTCCTACCACTCTGGGATTGGTGGAGGGGGGGGGGATAAAAATAATAAAGCATTTATTCTGAAAAATATTAAAAACTCATCGGATTTGTTAAAGTGTTCTTAGCAAGAATTGTAATTTTGATAAATATTTTTTGTCTGCCCCCTCAAAATGCAAAACCCAGCCAAAAAAATTTGAAGGGGGGGAGACAAAAAGTCAAAATTAAATTTGTACCAGCCTAACTTTTATCTTTTATATCATCTCATCTCACAACTCATATCTCATGTCTTATATCGCATACATCATATATTTTATCTCATATATCATCTCATCTTTCATATATCTCATCTCTCATTCCTAATTTCCCATCTCTCATCGTTTGTTTCTGATCTTGCATCTCTGACGTCTTTTCTTTCATCTCCCGTCTCTCAACCCTCATTTCTCATCCATCATCTTTCATCTCCCATCTTTAATGTCTCACATCCCAAATCTCATCTCTCATCATCTTCTTCATCTTTAATCCATCATCTCTTATCACTGATCTCTTATCTCTCATCTCTCATCTTTTATCTCTCATCTATCACCTCTCATCCCAACTATATCATCTCTCATCACTTATCTGTTTGGAGGGCTGTTAAAGCTAGGCGGAAAGTGCTGCGTGCCGTTAAACGCATCCCTTCGGAACACCCGAACAGAGAGGAAGATCTGCGTGTATACCGACTTCCGCATCTTGAATGCAAGAAGATAATTGCAGACGCAAAATACAATAGTTGAGAGATGTTTCTTGAAAGTATGAATGCTTCGCAGACCTCAGCTGATCTCTGGAGGTGAATAAACTCTCTTAGTGGGAAACGGCAGACAAAACCCCTGACCCTTTGTATTCAAAACACGCCAATCTCAGACCCTCCCACAGTAGCCAAGGCCCTGGGAGAATACTTCGCCAGTCTGTCAAGCATCAGCAACTACAACGAATCTTTCCAGCGCAGGACACAACCTACTATCAACTCTGTAACACCCTATATCGTTCCCGAAGATCCAGACAACACGCGGATAAATCAACCTTTCTCTCTTGGGGAGCTCCTTTTCGCGCTGAAGTGTTCCACTGGAAAATCCGCTGGCCCGGACGGCATTGGTTATCCTGTGATTAAGAATCTTCCCCCTTCGGAAAAGTTACATCTACTCGAACTTATTAACAAATCACCGACACCCTCCCCTCGGAATAGAGTGAGAGCCTTGTCGTTCCTATTCCCAAGGTAAATACGGATACTCGCGACCCTTCCAAATACCGGCCTATCGCCCTTACCTGCTGCTTTTCCAAGGTGATGGAGAGAATGGTAAACAGAAGGTTAAAGCAGTTTCTGGAATCCCATGACCTACTGGATCATCGACAGCATGTATTCCGTGCTGGCCATGGAACAAGCACCTATTTCACCCAACTCGGAGAAGTGCTTCACTCAGCACAATTGAACGGCTTACACACTGAAATCGTTTCACTGGACTTGTCCAAAGCTTTCAACAGAACTTGGACTCCGCTAGTTTACGCCAACTAGTTGAAAGGAAGCTAAGCGGTCATATAGTTCGATTCGTTCAGAACTTCCTGTCTGGACGCTCGCACGCATACCAGAAACCTACATATTATCGAACTTGCATGAACCTAAAATATTTTTCCATAGGGTTTCAGCTTATGGTCTTACCTTTCAGAAAAGCCTTTGTTCAAAATATTCTATCGGTGAAAATTGAAATGAATCAAGTTTGAAGATTTTCTATCAAATGAGGTATATTCAGAGCATAATTTTGTTGATCATTCCGAACTGCAAACCTGCGTGCGTGACCTGTCTCTTCTTAGTTTTATAATCATTATATTCACTTGTCATTTCTCCGGCATCTGTGTTATATGATCAGCCCAAGGGGGTCTGCCTTGGTGAATTAGCTCATTTTTTTCTATTTTGTTGGCTTCGTGGTCATGCGGTTAGTGGTGGTAAACGTTTAGGTGTATACTAGGTGACTTACTACAGTCATGGAGTGAGACTCGGAAAAAAACTTTTCGTGAAACGAAAAATTCCTAGCTAGCTTCTGTGTGTTTTCGGTTATATGATGATAGTAATATTCAGTCTGTTCAGCGTCTGCCTGAAGACTTTGTGAATTGCCATATTTGTGTAATATTTTTAGTAACATGAACATTCGCCGGTGCGATTTCCACACCAGCCATCTTCTTTACCCCTACCGCAATATCGCAGCTTTTTCCATCAGATTTTAATTACGTGACCAAATCATTTGGTTAGTTCAACAGACACAGAACGGACAAAGATTTTTCCTTTGAGGATGACAAGAATCATTGCCGAAACGTAAAGAAATGCATACCAGGAACCTAAGTATTATCAAACTTGCATGAACCTAAACTCTTTTTTTGGCATTTCACACCGTCTTCTGCCAGACGCTGAACAGACTGAATACCACCATATAACCACCATATGACCACCATATAACAGTTGTTTGCAGTTCGGAATGATCAACAAAATTATGCTCTGAATATACCTCATTTGATAGAAAATTTTCAAACTTGGTTTATTTCAATTTTCACCGATAGAATATTTTGAACAAAGGCTTTTCTGAAAGGTAAGACCATAAGTTGAAACCCTATGGAAAAAGATTTTAGGTTCATGCAAGTTCGATAATATGTAGGTTCCTGGTATGCGTGCGCTCCTTCCGAGTTGCAATTGGAGATACGTCATCCGAATCCTTTCCCGAAGAAACCGGCGTACCGCAGGGGTCAGTAATAGCTGTTACACTTTTCCTAATTGCCATGAACAGTATCTTTAACACTCTGCCGAAAGGAATTTACGTGTTCATTTACGCAGATGACATATTTATCGTAGTATCTGGAAAAATACCAACTCGGGTCCGGATCAAAGCACGCAGTTTTCAAATGGGCATCCACAGTAGGATTTGAGCTGTCTGCCTCGAAAAGTATACGATGTCACGTATACCCCTGAAACCATCGCGCTTCCGTGCTTATCACCGTTGACGGCCAGCGTATTCCCATCAGAAAAAATGGTGAAAGGGATTGGAGTTATCATCGATCGTGGGCTCACCTTCCGGCAGCACTTTGATTCGGTCAAGCAGAACTGCCGGACTCGGCTCAGTTTAATACGTACTATCTCCCGTCCCCATCGGTCTAACAACCGAAATATCCGGTTTCGCGTTGCGCATGCGATTATCGATAGTCGGTTAACAAAAGGCCTTGAAATCACGTGTCCTGCTAAGGACCGCCTAATAACCACCCTCGCACCCGTGTACCACGGGAATATCCGCATCTCCTCCCTTCCACGCCTGTCGACTCTGCTTGTGCGGAGGCTGGTCTCCTTCCGTTCCGCTTCTTTATATCCGCAACAATATGCAAAAAAGCTGCAGCTATCTTGAGCTGAGCTTGATTGACCGCCCGTAGATGCTACTCCAGTATCGCCAGACCAGCTACACTCACACAAGGAACCAATGAGATTATCTACCGGGGACTAGCAGGCACCTTCAGTGTGTGAGCGTTGGTGATCTTCTATTTTCAGGCGACAATGGCGCCTGCTACGTCAGAATGCAGGTCAATGTGGGGAAGGGGAAGGAAGTGATGATTGCAATCGTTTGTATCCACATCTGACCGAATATACCTCTGCGTCAGCACAAATTCATGCGGATGTCGGAGTGTTGTTGGGATATGGTTGGCAAAGGGCTCACACATTGGTTCGTGGATACCAGGGTAAGGTGATAGAATTATTCTGTGTGAGCCCTTTGCCAACCATATCCCAACAACACTCCGACATCCGCATGAATTTGTGCTGACGCAGAGGTATATTCGGTCAGATGTGGACAATTATTGTGTGTTTTTATTATTCTGAAGATGTGCGGCACAGTTCGCTTGATTGCATAACTTGTAGGCGTTATATATCTATTAGGATTGAGACACTGTGCTGTGAAAGTTTGGAAGGAAGGGAAACGGCTTTTCCAACCCGTTTCTGTTCTAGCGATGGCTATGAACATGTGAATATACATGAGTTGTATATGTATTAGAGAGGAAGGAGAAAGTATATATAGAAAGATACAAAGTAGGAGGAAAGGGACGGGCCAGGGATTGAACCCAGGACCTTCTGCATATGAATCAGAAGCGGTAGCCACTAGACCACCAAGCCCGTCGCAAAAAAGCTGCAGCTATCATCGAAAAAACATCCGGAGATGAAAGGATCTGTCTTCTCAATAAGGGGAACAGTATCCTCCGTACGGTCGCCAATGTAGATCTCCCCACAGTGGCCAGGAATCCTGGCCCAGGATCCACTGGAACGGAGATTGTTGTTGGCATTCATCCAAACCGAACACAGACAACACGATTGCGAACCAGTTCCATGCAGGTGACAACACGATAGCCCTTCGAGCAACCGTTCTAGATTAGGGATCGCAGTACCGACCCATTTTTGGTGAGTACCGGTATTACGGCACTGAGGCTTACAGTACCGGTAGTACCGGTAAAATACCGGTACTGGGAAATTTTTCACTAAAATGAAGAGTAATCTATTTGGACAGAAAATCTACAACTTACCAGGCATTTGTGAATTTAGGTTTTCAGGGATACCATAAAAGCTAACCAGAAAATACTAAATTAAACATAAAAATACATATAGTCAAAAAGAGAGAAAGAAATGAGTTGTATGACACTGCTTTTGGAGCTATTGCATAGCTTCTGCGCAATTTTTCAGGTAGTCTAAAATGAAACAGGAACAACCTTACATCTACCAAAATCATAAAGATACTATCTATTAGATAGCTGCTAGGTGAAGACAGAAAAAGATTTAATTATTTTTTTCTAGATGATCCTATCAATGGATTCTAAAAACTGAATAAATAACAAGAAATCCTAATCTTACAAGTTTTAATCTAAGCTATCCATTTCCAAAACTCAGCGTTCATTAAACCAATAATTGCTATGATATCCTGAATGTGCAGAACGGTTGCATAGGGAAGTGGAACCATCTCGACAGGGGTTCTATTTTGGGAACTTTTCTGCTATAACTCAGTCAATTCTAAACCAATTGACACAATTTTTGGAACGCGATGAGATACGTATAGTATCTAGCCGTGTACAAAATTTCAAGTCAATTGGTTTGGAATTGACTGAGTTATAGCGAAAAGTGCCCAAAATACCGGCCGCTGCCCAAGTGGTTCGCTGCCCTATATGAAATGCTTGTTTGTCAAAGTTCTTGGTTTTAAATGTTTTTTCTTTATTTCCATTGCATTTGTATTGCCAATAATAGAGATTTTCCGGTACCGAAAGTACCGGTACCAAGGTTCAGTCAGTACCGGAATGTCGGTACAAAAAAATGGTCGGTAATACCGGTATTTCCGGTACCGGTACTACCGGTACTACATCTCTATTCTAGATTGGCTGCGCTCCAATTATCTTTCCCATGATCACCGCTACACCGACGGATCGCTGTCAGTCACTGGCGTCGGCCTCGGGGTCTGCGGTCCCAATATGTCCATCAGCCAGAGTCTATCACCTCTCTGCTCGGTTTTCTCAGTGGAAGCTGCAACTGTGTATATAGCCGCCACCAAGCCATCTAACCGTCCAATAATTATCCTCACGGACTCAGAAAGCATTGTGTCCGCTTTGCCATCAGAGAATCCTACGCACCCTTGGATTCAAGGCATATTGCTTGACGCTCCACCCGATACCACCTTTGCGTGGATTCCTGGGCACTGCGGTATCCCTGGAAACACAACCGCTGATCGTTTTGCTGGTTCCGGCCACTCATTCCTTCGCTACAACGAAAGCGTTCCGTTCGACGATGTGAAAAAATGGCTTACGAAAATTTTTAGGGAATCCTGGAGCACTGAATGGGCCCAACAGAGAACACCATACCTGCGGAAGATTAAGTCGTCAACCGATCGCTGGGAAGACCTTCCCTTACTAAAGGAGCAAAAACTATTATCACGCCTAAGGACCGGGCATTCCCGTTTCTCACATAGTA
Source organism: Aedes albopictus (assembly GCF_035046485.1). Taxonomy (NCBI): domain Eukaryota; kingdom Metazoa; phylum Arthropoda; class Insecta; order Diptera; family Culicidae; genus Aedes; species Aedes albopictus. The sequence goes on along the minus strand of NC_085138.1, from coordinate 38,158,096 downwards.
TGAGTGGTGATGGCCCCTTCCGACGAATATGTACGTATTGTGATATACGCAACACCGTGGAGCACGTAATCTGCGTTTGCTCGCTGTACGAGTTTCCCCGGAATAGCCATGGAATCTCCGGAAGTATCTGTGAAGCATTAGCAAATGATAAAGCTACTTTGACATCACTCATATGCTTTTTGAAAGATGCTGGTCTTTATGACCAAATTTAAATCAAAAGGCCAACATCCGTAGCAATCGAACAACGACATCGTAGATTCAAGAGTAACTTCATCCACCACCTTACGGACCAGCGCATCCTTACCTGCCTTCTTAGAATCTTGGAAATTTTAGAATAATTAATTTTAACTCACCTTTTTCTAGACGGGATGAACAAGTGCCATGTCATAACCGTAAACTGTGTATAGAATAACAAATTGATAAATGTCCTAGTCCTGAATGTTTTCGGCGAGACCCCTTGGTTGGGCTCGGAAGGTCTCCCTTAAGGATCACCTTTAACTTGTTGGGCACCCTTATGGTGGCCTACAACTTGACAAAGTGTTGAACTAGCGTAAGTTAAAAAACACTCTAATAAAGGAAAAAAAAACTTATCTCTCAACTCTCATTTCTCATCTTCCATCTCTCACCTCTCTATATCTTATCCCTCATCACTCATCTCATCCCTTGTCTCGTTCCATTTCTCATCTTTTACCTCTCATCACTAATCTTCCATCTGTCATCTCTCATCTATCATCACTCATATTTCTTCCCCCATCTCTCACCTCTCATCCTGATTTCTCATCTTCCATCTCCCATCTCCTATCTCCCATCTTTCATCTCTCATGTCTCGACTCTTATCTCTCATCTTTTATCTCGCATGTCTTATCTTTTATGTCGCTTCTCTCATCTGTTTTCATCATCATCATCTCTCATCTTCTATCTCTAATCCCTAATCACTTATCTCATCCTTCATCCTTCTTTAGGGCCCATATAGCCGAGGCGGTAAACGAACGGGTATTCAGCATGACCATGCTGAGGGTGACGGGTTCGATTCCCGGTCGGTCCAGGATCTTTTCGTGAAGGAAATTTCCTTGACTTCCTTGGGCATAGAGTATCTTCGTGCCTGCCACACGATATACGCATGCAAAATGGTCATTGGCAGAGGAAGCTCTCAGTTAATAACTGTGGAAGTGCTCATAGAACACTAAGCTGAGAAGCAGGCTTTGTCCCAATGCAGACGTTACGCCAAGAAAAAGAAGAAGAAGAAGAAGAAGAAGAAGAAGAAGAAGAAGATGTGACGACAAAAACAAACCCATCGCTATTCTTCTTTCTTCCGTACCTCTCCGTGTGCGGTCCGTACCCAAGCGCTTTTCGAAACAAAAGCTTTCAAATTGCACAATGGGGTAGGTCCAGCAAGTGCGCCTAAAATGCACTGACCTAACAATTTACATGCTAGGGCTAGAGCAATCACTCCTGTCGTTTCCTTTTAGCATATGTAAGATATAGGATATGAATAATTCTGTCAGCCTATATAAGCCAAAAAGAAATCAATAAAGAATCAATCTTTGACCGAGAACCTACTTGGGTAGTCGTTTGGTCCGAACCGGAGGTTACTTCTAGAAGCCCTTCCTAGTTTGGATATCATCTAGACTAAAAAGAAAGCCTTCTCCAAAATCCTTCGAAACTGGATCGGCCGGCCTTTTCAGGGCCACCCTGCCCAGTTTTCCGCAAACGTCTGACTGGAGTCCGACTACCCGGCATTACTACATGTCCTTCACTTTCGAGCTTGACAATCTGCTGGATTTGCGAAGGTCACCAGGCAGCTGATCAGCTGACGGATGCCACATATAGTATTCTGCTACCATTTGTGACCACATTTTTGCCTCAACTGATCTATTTGATCCGCTCTTAACATCTACCTTTAGATTCCTTTAGTGTTGCCAGTTTCACTGGAAATCACCAAAACAGCCTCAATCTGTGTAGACTCTGTGGTGACTCTATGTACCATCAAATTTACGGGGTATTGGTTGTACCGTGGCGATCACTGGCACCGGACATTGTAGATGACGGAATAGTTTGGGCGCAGTTTGACCATAACCAGGTAGTGGTCAGAGTCGATGTTAGCGCCACAAAGGTCCTGACGTTGATAATGCCAGAGAAGTGCCGTCAGAAAATCAAAACGTGGTCTCTCGGCGTAAGAATAAGGGATGCTGTGTTGAAAAATAGTGCTGCGTATGGTCATGTTTTTGAAGGTGTCGAAATCGATGAGACGTCGGCCGTTTTCGTTCTTCAGCTGTGGGAGCTGAACTTTCCAATCATCGGTCTCCTCCTTCTGGTCTACCTGAGCGTTTAGGTCTCCTATAATGATCTTGACGTCGTGGCTTGGGCAGCGGTTGTGTTCGGGTTCAAGATGTGCGTAGAATACGCCCTTGTTAATATCAATGCTTCCGGATTGTGCTCACGTTGAAGAATCGGCCATTGATCCTCAACCTGCACATTCGTTTGTCGATCAGCCACCAACCGATCACGCACCTCTGCCTATCGCCCATCACAGCTGTAGGGTAATTCGCCAATTGTTGAACGGTTAGTACTGGCATTTTTGTTTTCGTTTGTTTTTCCGTGCATAATTCCACTTTAGTTGAAAAATATCCAGTGAACGTCTAGATCTACTTATTCCTCATACTGCCCATTGGATTTGTATTCCCTTAAGTTCCATTTTCTAAGAAAAAATAGAACATTTGTATGGGAAGTCTGTAACCCAAATGCTGAACGCTTCCTTGAGCTTACTCATCCTAATGTTAAACGGTTCTCGCTAATTGTTGAACGGTTGAAGCTTTGTTTGTAATTGATGACGTATAACCCGACATAAACCTATCATTCACCTGTTTTTATTTTGGGCATCAAACCCAACATAGACTCAACAGTTATCCGATGTGGGACCAACAGTGGTCCAACATTTGTTAAATTTTGATCCGACATTGACCCGACATCCAATATTTTTTCACTCCGGCGGAATTTTTCCGGGTGTTTCGTGTTTTGCGCCCATTTAGTCATTTGAGTGACAATTCCTTCAAATGAGGGAGCGTTCATAAAATACGTCACGCAATAATTGTCCATTTTAACCCCCCCTCCTCCTATGTCACACTTTTTGTATGGGACCTCTGATTTGTGTACGGGTCGTCACACTTTGCTGAACTCCTCTTACCTCCCCCCTCCCTCAAAGCGTGCCGTAATTCATGGACGTTCCCAAGGAATCGCTTCCCATTTGAAAAGAGCTCTAGTGGACTGAAAATCGTTTTAAACAGAACCGAATGCAAAAAAAATGGCTGAAAAGATTTGACTAAAAGCGAAAATGACAGAAGAAAAGAAAGCCTTCGAAAGCCCAAATACCCCTGGAAACCCATGGGACCCAGTCAACTCCCTAGAATACTCCTGGAACGACCCTGAAATACTTTGAAAACCCGTGGAATGCTCCTGAAAAAGGTGGAGTGAAAAAAAATATCTGGCAGTCATGCTTACATCGTACGTTATGCTAGTGTTCAACAATTGGATCTTAGCTGCATAATGATAGTGTGATAAGAAAAATATTTTTTTCAAATGAAATTACAATGAAAATGTGATTTTAAACAATGTTAAACTGTTAAGGACATCCTTCCAGTTATTGTAACTAAGGGGTGACTTTGATATTTGTGGTCGATTTGTCAGCAAAGCTTATTTCATAACAGCAATTTCTTAAAATTAATTTTAAGAATTGTGCAGTTTTCGTGTCATCAGCGGTACAAAATTTTCAATCGATATTTTTGACGTAAAATATGTATAATTTTGTAACTTCATTGGAGCAATATCATGACACACATGTATACGCATCTAGATCATACGTTTACGTTTATGGAAAACTACTTAAGTTAAATTTATAATAACATTTTCAAAAACTGTTCAACATTTGGGTAGTGTTCAACAATTGGCGAATTACCCTAGTAGATGGTATGCTTACCTCTAATCTTTCGTAGGTACTATGGATCCTGTCCAACACATCTCCTGTAGCGGTACGATGCCGAACCCGCGGTCCTTCAGTAGGTCGGCGCAGGAAGTACTTCAGGTTTAAAAGGACCCTCAAGGGGTGGAAAACGGAGTTCACAAGGAGTCTCAATGGTTTTATATATCCATTTCAAAGCAGCCTGATGGGATGCTCGAACAAAGTTACAATGTAACTGGAATGAGTGTTGATAAAAGCTGAATTGTTATTTGGGTATAACCCTCGCGAAAAAACGCCTTCTGAAAGGCATCTTATCATCCGAGTATCATGGCAGACTATCATCACACAGCTGATTATTGTTGATTGAGTTTAGCCTCATTTGTTTGATAACCATTACGAGGTAATTGGACTTTAATTGGAAAATACTCCTTTTTTCCTTCAGATCGTAATTGCTCTTTCAGATCCACGATATCTAAGTAATCAGTCCCAACAATCGTCGTCTGTCCCATGTCCTATCGGTAAGGTCCATTCGATCGAGCAAAGCTATCCACCCGAACGCACCTTATTCAGTTATTACGATCGTCATAATTTCATGTGGCAGATGTTTCTTTCTGTAACAACAAACGCACTAAAAAACGCGATCACATCGACAAACGCCCAACAGAAGACCCAGGTGAAGGTGCTTACAAGAGAAAAACCAACTGCCGCGCGCTGGCCGCCTTTTCCACCCATGACCACGCGGTACGTCGGCCTCGTCGTGGTCGCGGAAACCGAGGACAATAAATAATCACATTTTTATGGCAGCCCACATTTTCGGTACTTTCGGCGACTGATCGAACCTGGTGGATCGAGAGATATCGAACACACGGTCGTCGATCTGCTAACATGCGCGCGGCAATTGCACCGATATCGATGGATGTTTTTGTCGGTCGGTCAAAAGAAGTGTGTGTTGCTGCGATAACGTTTTTGCCTTTATTCATTGAAAGTGTGTTTACGCAGGAAGTACGTAATTTATTGCAAAGTGGCAGAAGTACAGCAAGCAAACAAAGAGGTCAAATCCGGGCCGTGAATTTAAATCACACTTTTTTCGGGAGAAATGCGAAGGTTTGATAAACAACATAAGGGTTCAAGAGTTTTCCGTGTATGTCATTACATTTATAAGAAATAAATGAAGCTCATAGTTGATATAAAACATTGAAAGAACATTTAATCGATCAATACACAACCGTCATCGAGTTTCCAAGTTCCCATAGGATCACCGACCAGAGACATCCGTTGCAAATCTAAGCCTTCGAGCTAATGACGATTAGATAGATCGTCGTCGTCGCGGTCGACGACGCCGTTTCGTACCATAGCATTAAATCTCCACTCTGCCTCCTCCGGAATCAGAACCCGGGCGTGGAAAAAGTAAGAAAGAACACAGATCGTTAAGCAAATAGAAGAATCTGAATTTCATCGCGCCTCATTTCACGCCTTATTTGAAGAAAGGCCATTCAGCCGAAGCGAGAACGCCACTACTAGGTAGCTGTGCTCAGCAAATGGCATCTCGCACCGGAGAATCCCATGTCAAATCGGCATCGTCATAAACGCTCGCTCGTCGTTGAGACCCAATCTGCTGCTGGTCTCAGAGGTCTGGGAATGAGCGTTTGATCATCGTACCAGTCAGTGGACCCGGGAATGGTGGCTTTTTTTTCGGGGGAAGAGTAAATATTTGTATCACTCCCTTTGTGGACAATTCTGTACGGGGCTCGGTCTTTATTCGTTCACGGGATTCTCGATGCGGAAGATGGGATAATTTGATTCTAATTATAAGGTTCTCTCGTTTGGGATGGCTGTGCCCGTTTCGAATCTATTATGTGATTCAGATTAACTTTACAGGGTGCGGCAGGAAAAAATGCGAAAAGTTCAAGGCACTATTACACGCTAAATATGGGATATATATGACTATTTTTTCATGACAGTGTATCAGTTAATGTCTATATTCTAGCACTGAAAAATAAAAATGAACACATTTGATGTTTAACATGTGATAATGTAGGCCTAATTAGCGGATATCAATAAACTACGCGCCCAATGGTCATTAAACAAAATAACTATAACAGTAACAAAATTAGCTCAAATTCGATGAACAACCAGACCACACTGATCCAGAGCCATGTAGTTTCACATAGCAGATGAAATAAGTACATATATTTGATGATATTGTAGAGAAAATAAATAATTTTGTTTTATCAGATGCGAAATTTAGCGATCTGTGCGATTTTATGCGGTTTGAAAATTCTGGTTGTCTTTATCTCTAGGCGCCGCCCTGTAAAGGTTAGTGACCAAAATGGGAAATTTTTTAATTAACTTTTCAGAAAACTAACCTATTATAGATCATGGAACGTTGAAACATAGATTGGTTAATGTCAAATGGATGAAAATGAGGTTTGAAGTTGAAAAACACTTTCGCATTTTTTCCTGCCGCATACTGTAGTTGGTTTTTCTCTGCGATCTGGTATAGGCATTCTGATCGAATTCTGTCTGTGAAAACCTAAATTAACAAAATATGAATTTCCGAGCAAACCAATTTTCTCGTCACAAACTGAATGTCATCATGCCCAACGATAAAATTATACAAAACTGACCGTGGAGACGCATAAATCTCGTTGCGACCAAAAGGATACTCCGAGCATCAGCTCAGCAGTAATGCTGCGGAAAATGAAGCAATAAATTTCCTAATGCTATTCCAATCACCAGGAAGAAGAAAAGGGTTCACCACCAGAAGGAACCTGGACCCGTCCGTGCCGGAGAGATTTATCGTGTCCCTTCTTTGTCATAAAAATATTAACACACAAATTGGCCGCTTCATGTCGCATAATTTTCCACCCCGAGCAAAGTGGAAAATTCTTCGTCTGAAAAATCCAGTCAGAATCGGAGGAACGACGACAGTTGCTTCTTATCCTAGCTGAAACCGAGGTGACTCGGGCAAGGGTGGAAATTTTTATGTTAATTCTTAACATTGGAAGTTTACCCCTTTTGCATCGTCGTAAGGAAAAATGCTACATTTCTGCCTCGGCGGTGCGGTGGTGAATATGAAGGTTGGTGGACACATTTTCATTGTTTACGGTAGTGCTTTTGTTAAACCGGGCCAAATTACCACCAAATGATGGAAATCTCTCCTGGGATCAACGGAAGTGAACTTCGGGGCTTGAATGTTTGAGACACTCATCCAAATAATTTGTTCGATTCCTCCAGATTATTCAACTACCTCAACTAAAGTACTACCAAACCAAGGGGGCATCCATTTAGTACGTCACGCTAAAAATGAGAATTTTCGACCCCTCCTCCCCCCTTCGTACGGGTTTTTCCTATACTTAATATATTGCTTGTCACACTTTTCAGGACCCCCCCTCTCCCCTCTAAGCGTGACGTACTTTATGGATGCCCCCCAAGTATACTTTTCTTGGTGAACAATCGCTTATAATTTACCTTTTGTTTTAGTGCAGTGCACTCAGCAGCCCAAGGCATCATCGCACCAGCACACAGTAATGAAGATTATTCTCGTTAGCTGGCTGAAAAATGCTCTCATCTTCTTCCAGTATTAAAACTCCCCTGGGTGTGGTGTAGTTGTTGCCAGTCAGTAGTAACAACGAGAGGAAGTCACCCTTTTTTCGCCATCAACGCCGGTAACTGCATTACTCCCGGTGCTCTGCGCTTCTCGGCCCATAATTAATAAGAATGAGACAACAATGACGACGACAAAAGCGTCAAAGGGCGACAATGAGAACAATGGTTTGTTGGTAAAGAGGGTTAACAATTTTTATCGCTTCATTTGCCAACAATTTGTTTTCATTAGCGATGTCCAGAGGTGGAAAAGGGTTTGAAGCATTACATAGGGTAAATGTACCAATAGTAGTGCTATTAGTAGCTCCTTGTAGTAAAATAATTGAATAAAATTGATAATACCACAAAATAAAAAGTCTGAAAACGTTAATCGGTAGTTTATCACTTAAATTTGCTAAGAAAAATGTACAAACCATTGTTTATTTCAGTTTTTGTTAATAAATTACTTGCACCAACTATAGGTACACGGTTCCTATAATGGAGGTAAAATTTAACATTGGTTCCTATAGTGGCGCATCCCATTGAATTCTTATGGGACCCACCACTATAGGAACACTACCACCACTATAGGTGCAAAGGAGCAAAACAATTAAGGAAAATAATTGTTTAAAATAGCTTTTTCGTCAAATCCTGCACACAAAACTGAATTAATGTTATCAATTAGGTATGATGCATCTATTAAAAATGCGATTTGTAAGCTTTTTTGTCGAAATAGTGCTAAATTGCCACTACCACCACTATTGGTACTACCTCCACTAAGGGAGCTTTAACCCTATTTTATCTTTTTAGATTTGGAATCAGTTCGCATAATATTGCAATTGCTCTACATTTGTGAATGTTTTGTTTTCAATATACATTGTCAACTTTGGAGGACTAGAACTTACCTTACCGATCAAGCTAAGGCCGGGGTGGCCTCTGATGTACATAGTAGCCGTCTCCATTCCACTCGGTCCATGGCTGTTTGTCTCCAGTTCCGCACTTTGCGAAGGGTCCGCAGCTCGCCCCCCACCTGATCGACCCATCTTGATCGCTGCGCACTACGTCTTCTTGTACCGGTCGGATGGCTTGTGTGAAGAATTAGCATTAAGTTAAAATTCACAAATAAAAAAAATAAAAACCGGTCGGATGACTCTCGAGAACCATTTTAGTCGGGTTGCTATCCGACATCCTGATGACGTGACCCGCCCACCGTAGCCTCCCGATTTTCGCGGTATGGACGATGGTTGGTTCTCTCAGCAGCTGATGCAGCTCGTGGTTCATTCGCCTTCTCCAAGTCCCGTCTTTCATCTGCACTCCGCCGTAGATGGTACGCAACACCTTTCGTTAGAAAGCTCCAAGGGCGCGTTGGTCCTCTGCAGATAGGGTCCATGTTTCGTGGCCATAGAAAACTACCGGTCTAATCAGCGTTTTGTAGATAGTTAACTTCGTGTTACGGCGAACTAAATTCGATCGTAAAGTACTGCAGAGTCCGCCACAATGCGCCTCTGAATTTCACTGCTGGTGTCGTTGTCGGTGATCACCAGTTAGCCGAAGTACACGAAGTCTTCAACCGCCTCGATTTCATCACCGTCGATATAAATTCGGGATGGCGGGAGCGATGATTCCTCCCTGGAGCCCTTTGCCATCATGTACTTTGTCTTCGACACATTAATGACTAATTCTATTCGCCTGGCTTCACTCTTTAGTCGGATGTACATTTTCGCCATCATCTCAAATTTACGAGCTATAATATCAATATCATCAGCGAAACCAAGCAGCTGAACGGACTTCGTGAAAATTGTTCCGCTCGTGTTTATCCCTGCTCTCTTTATTACATCTTCTAACGCAATATTGAACAGCAAGCACGAAAGACCATCACCTTGCCGTAACCCTCTGCGAGATTCGAAGGGACTCGAGAGTGTCCCTGATACTCGAACTACGCACATCACTCGATCCATCGTCGCCTTGATCAATCGTATTAGTTTATCCGGGAATCCGTATCCGTGCATAATCTGCCATAGCTGTTCTCGATTGATTGTATCATACGTCGATTTGAAATCGATGAACACATCATGTGTGGACACGTTGTATTCGCGGCATTTCTGCAACACCTGGCGGCTGGCGAACATCTGATCCGTTGTAGCGCGTTCACCCATGAATTCAGCCTGATATTGATATTCCCGCAATCCAACTTATCGCCTTTTTTGTAGATGGGACACACGATACCTTCTATCCACTCCTCCGGTAATACTTCCTCCTCTCAAATCTTGGTAATGACCCAGTGTAGTGCTCTCACCAGCGCTTCTCCACCGTGTTTTAGTAACTCGCTTGATAGTTGATCTGCTCCAGCGGCTTTGTTGTTTTTCAACCGGCTAACCTCCTCTTCAATTTCTTGGAGTTAAGGGGCTGCAAATCTTTCATCCTGCTCACTACTACTCACTAGTACTCCTAGATCTGTTACCGAAGGTGGCGCGGTGCTTGCAACGTCGCCATTGAGGTGCTCATCGTAATACTGCCGCCACCTCTCGATCACCTCACGCTTGCTCGTGAGAATATTCTCGTGATTGTCTCGGCACATGTCGACTTGTGGCACAAAGCCTCTGCGCGAGCGGTTCAGCTTTTCGTAGAACTTTCGTGTGTCCTTAGCGTGGTACAGCCCTTCCATCACTTCGCGATCTCGTTCTTCCTGCTGGCGCTTCTTCATCCGGAAGACTGAGTTCTGCCTGTTCCGCGCCGGTCTGTAACGTGCCTCATTCGCTCTCGTACGGTGTTGCAGCATTCTCGCCCATGCTGCATTCTTCTCGTTTTTCTACTATTCACATTCGCCATCGTACCAGTCGTTTCTGTGATTCGGAGTTCCAAAGCCTAGTGCCGTAGCAGAGGTACTACCTATGGCGGATCGAATGTCCCTCCAGCCATCTTCAAGTGTAGCTGCACCAAGCTGCTCTTCCGTTGGTAGGGCCACTGCTAGCTGCTGCGCGTAGTCTTGAGCCACTTCTACGTTACGCAGCTGCTCGATGTTGAGCCACGGTGTTCGACTTCGACGCGTGGTGATAACTGTCGAAAGTTTTGAGCGCATGCATACAGCGACTAAGTAGTGATCCGAATCTATATTCGCACTGCGGTATGTGCGGACGTTGGTTATATCTGAGAAGAATTTACCGTCGATTAGAACGTGGTCGATTTGGTTTTCTGTTTGATGGTCGGGTGATCTCCAGGTGGCTTTGTGGATATCTTTGCGGGGGAAGAAGGTGCTTCGGACTACCATACCACAGGAGGCTGCAAAGTTTACGCATCGCTGGCCGTTATCATTCGATACGGCGTGCAGGCTGCTTCGCCCGATTACCGGTCTGTGCATTTCCTCCCTTCCTACCTGCGCGTTCATGTCGCCGACAACGATTTTCACGTCACACGGCGAGCAACCATCGTATGTTTGCTCTAACTGCGCGTAGAACGCTTCTTTCTCGTCATCGGGTCTCCCTTCGTGTGGGCAGTGGACGTTGATGATGCTGTAGCTGAAGAAACGGCCCTTAACTCTTAACATTCATTGCACATCCTTGCGTTGATCGGCTGCCACCCCGCAAATTTCGTTTGCGTTTACAAATTCCGGGCCCTAAGCTGGTTACGCAATCCGTAAAAGGCATTTTTTGCAGCTACAGTACGCCATTTTACTTCACGGGAAACGTCATTGTTACATGTAACAAATGCTCCAAGATAAGCAAATTCTTCAACAACTTCAAACACACCCTAATATATATGACTTCCTCAGCGCTAGGCCTGCCTCTGTCTCTACCCGCTATCAAGTACTTCGTATTGGCAGAATTAATCGTCAAGCCTATGCTCACAGTTTCTCTCTTCAGTAGAGCACACGCTTTCTCCATTGTCCTACGAGCGATGCCGATGAGATCAATATCGTCCGTAAAGACGAAAAGCAGGTGCGACCGTATGATGATATGAAGTCCCAACGCATCACCTGTTCATCGACTTCAAAGCGGCATACGACAGTATCGAAAGTATCTCTGTCTATCGTAACATTACTACCCAGACGGATCCGGTCGTTTTCGGTTCCGCCTACCAGCATGTACTTTGTTTTTGAGGCATTCATCACCAGTCTAACTTTATCTGCTTCGCGTTTTAGGCGGGTGTACAGCTCAGCCACCGTTCCAAATGTTCTGGCAATAATGTCCATGTCGTCCGCAAAGCACACAAATTGACCGGATTTTGTGAAAATCGTTCCCCGGTTGTTGAGCCCGGCTCGTCGCATCACACCTTCCAGAGCAATGTTGAAGAGTAGACAGGAGAGCCCATCACCTTGCCACAGTCCGCTTTGATCAGTCTAGTCAGCTTGCCAGGAAAGCCGTTTTAGTCCATGATTCTCCATAGCTCTGCGCGGTCTATACTGTTGTATGCCGCCTTGAAGTTGATGAACAGGTGATGCGTTGGGACCTGGTATTTACGGCATTTCTGGAGGTTTTGCCGTACGGTGAAGATTTGGTCCGTTGTCGACCGGCTTGATATCTTCCCACGAACTCATTCGTTTTAGGTGACAGACGACGGAAGATGATCTGGGATAGCACTTTGTAGGCAGCATTCAAAATAGTGATCGCCCTGAAGTTCTCACATTCCAAATGGTCGCCTTTCTTGTGAATGGGGCAGATTACCCCTTCCTTCCACTCCTCCGGTAGCTGTTTCCCAGATCCTGACTATCAGCCGATGCAGACAGGTGGCCAACTTTTTTGGGCCCATCTTGATGAGTTCAGCTGCGATACCATCCTTACCATTTGCATCTCCAATGACTTTTTTGACTTCTTATTTTAGGCATACTCCGTAGGCCTTATCAAGGCTCTCATTGAACTCATCCTTGTCATCGGGTTTATCGTTCGTTGGCGCATAGATCAGGCTGTAGTTGAAAAATTTGCTCCTCATCGCCAACACACAGATTCGGTCGCTTGTCGGTTTCCTCCGAACAACTCGCATCATTTGCTTCCCAATCACTATGAAGCCAACTTATAGTAAAGATGATACAAATACAAACCCTCAAATCCCTCGGTATGTTTGTTATCACACACCTTTATTCTGTTCCCTTATCCAACGCAATAATGTAAGCATTAGAGATTTTCACGAGCAGTATTGACCCTTATCCTTAAATATGCTCAAAGCATCACTTACGTTAAACTAAGACACCGTGAGCCAACCGCACATTCCTTTATAATTAATCCCATTTATCACCGGGTGCACTCCGACCGCATCAGCCTGCATCAATCACCGTGCATAATTTCTCCCGATTATCTTGCCAGCTCCCACCGGAAGAGTCACCTGCTGCCACTGCAGCAGCAAAAGCATCATCTCTTATGTATAGGAACGCCGACTCGAAAACCACCGGCTTCAACCATAACCGATTAGCGTGCGAATTCAATCCTGGGCGTCCTCTCCTCCACCGACGACGACGTCCTCCCCCGGATTGCATATGATTAAGTGTCATCAGAAGCAGCGCGCATCGGGGTGGCGTGGGGTAACCGTGCATGCAGAATTCCTCCAGCTTCCGAAAAGGATGGCTCAACAGTGGATGATGATGATGATGATGAGTAGCACAGCATAAATAATTCCTCGGCATCCGCTATTAATTTATAGACGACGAACGCACCCTGCACCTCATATCCACTGTCAAGATGCCAGGGCGGCTATAAGCCAGAATCCCCGATTTCAGAAGCTCACATTATCATCCCAAGGCTCATTACCTTGCACTAGGTACTGGAAGTATGCTACGTTTAGGCTTATGCCTGCTGCATGCACAGTTGAACGGGGACGCTCGCTGCTCTGTTCCTAGTTTGTAGTGGCATAATTCCCGTTAGGCAGCCGACCGAACGTAAAACGATCTTGCGAGTTGAGCTGGGGTTGTTGGAGCGTAGTGTGGCTCTACGACGATTTCCATAGCGTTCGAACCACCACCAGCACCCCATCATGCCCAGAACTAATCCGACGTACGTAAATCTCGGCAGCAGCTTCAGCAGGTAGGTAACCCAGGAAGATTTAGTAGACGAAAGTGGTGACCTCTGCCACACTATCGTATTGCCACCGTCGTCGCGTCGTCGCCGCTCCCGGTAGAACCAAGCGTCATTTCCCTCTAGACATGAATGTTGCAGTGTGCGAACGCATCCTAGCACATGAGTCTCTCGGATGACTGCTGCGGTGCTTCGGAAGAGGAATGTTCTGCTCGGCGATGTCGAAGGAGGAAGGAAATATTATATCGAATTATAATTTAATTATTGATTTGGGTTTGCTGGTAATGCACGTATTGGAAGCGGATACGTGCAGTGGAACTTGATCCGTGAGATTGCTGGCAAGGATGCATACAGTAATTAATTTAGATTGCTGTTTACCGGGAAAATAAACAGAAGTTATCAGTGGGATTTTTTATGTGAAATATGTAGTTCGATCGATCTATCATAGTCATTTTTTTGACAAAGCTTCCAAAAATGTATGTTTTAATCATTTATTAAGTTCAACATTTTAGCATAGATAGAATTGAGTCCTCAATACTACGCCACATGCTTCGGTTCACTGCTGCTTTTCTCCAACCTCGGAATCGTCCTACTCTCTTCAAATCACACTCGACCTTCTCAGCCCACCTTGCTTGCTCTGCTCCACGCCATATTGTACCAGAGTTGATATCCGGCATTCATGTAATATGCCCTGCCCACCGTCTACTTCCGGCTCTAGCCATCTTCTGGATGTTAGGTTCGCCGTAGAGGTTCACCGGTCTTATAAACATAGCACCCTGTACATGGGCTGCAAATCGGTGAGTCGATAAGGAGAGCGTCCAACATAGCCCTGGTCCTCACAAGTTCCTATCTCATGCTTCCACGGGTCAAGTATTGACAAAGACCGCCAGCTAAGAGTTGTGTGCTTAGCTGGTAGTGCAGTCTGGGCACTGTTGTCCTTCTGACTTCAGCTAGATTGAGGAGGTACGACCCGAGCGTCTGTTCACCAAGGAGGTGCGGCTCAAACAGCATCTGTTCTGGCATCCAGCGGCTGAGTAAGAAACACTGCACCACGCCCAGCTAGATCCAAGGTGGTAGCCCCATCAGCGTGGTCGTCCCAGTGTTGGTTGGGACGTTAAACAGAACTTGCACGATGGCTTTCCGGCGAGGCAGGAGTGTTGGCGTAGGCCCAATAAGCCACCCGTAAAAATCCCCATTGCGAATAACATAGTAGAAAATATTACTCGATACAATCGGCAAAGACCCACGCGACGAAATAAGGACTACGATTGGAAACTTGGAACATGGAATTGCAAGTCACTAGGTTTCGTAGGATGTGGCAGGATAATTTACGGCGAATTACATCCCCGCAACTTCGACATCGTGGCATTGCAGGAACTTTGTTGGACTGGACAGAAAGTGTGGAAAAGCGGGCATCGAGCGGCTACCTTCTACCAAAGCTGTGGCACCACCAATGAACTGGGAACAGGATTTATAGTGTTGGGCAAGATGCGACAACGTGTGATCGGGTGGCAGCCGATCAACGCAAGGATGTGCATGTTGAGAGTTAAGGGCCGTTTCTTCAACTACAGCATCATCAACGTCCACTGCCCACACGAAGGGAGACCCGATGACGAGAAAGAAGCGTTCTACGCGCAGTTAGAGCAAACATACAATGGTTGCTCGCCGCGTGACGTGAAAATCGTTGTCGGCGACATGAACGCGCAGGTAGGAAGGGAGGAAATGTACAGACCGGTAATCGGGCGAAACAGCCTGCACGCCGTATCGAATGATAACGGCCAGCGATGCGTAAACTTTGCAGCCTCCCGTGGTATGGTAGTCCGAAGCACCTTCTTCCCCCGCAAAGATATCCAAAGCCACCTGGAGATCACCCAAACAACAAACAGAAAACCAAATTGACCACGTTCAAATCGACGGTAAATTCTTCTCGGATATAACCAATGTCCGCACAAGCCGCAGTGCAAGTATAGATTCGGATCACTACTTTCTCGCTGTATGCATGCGCTCAAAACTTTCGACAGTTATCACCACGCGTCGGAGTCGAACGCCGCGGCTCAACATCGAGCAGCTGCGTAACGTAGAAGTGGCTCAAGACGACGCGCAGCAGTTAGCAGTGGCCCTACCAACGGAAGAGCAGCTTGGCGCAGCTACACTTGAAGATGGCTGGAGGGACATCCGATCCGCCATAGGTAGTACCTCGGTTACAGCACTAGGCTTCGCGACTCCGAATCACAGAAACGACTGGTACGACGGCGAATGTGAACAGTTGAAAAACGAGAAGAATGCAGCATGGGCGAGAATGCTGCAACACCGTACGAGAGCGAATGAGGCACGTTACAAACAGGCGCGGAACAGGCAGAACTCAGTCTTCCGGATAAAGAAGCGCCAAAAGAAAGAAGGAGATCACGAAGCGATGGAAGAGCTGTACCGCGCTAAGGACACACGAAAGTTCTACGAGAAGCTGAACCGCTCGCGCAGAGGCTTTGTGCCACAGGCCGGCATGTGCCGAGATAATCACGGGAATATTCTCACGAGCGAGCGTAAGGTGGTCGAGAGTTGGCGGCAGCATTACGATGAGCACATCAATGGCGACGTTGCAAGCACTGAAGGTGGCGCAGTAACAGATCTAGGAGTACGTGCGCAGGACGAAAGATTTCCAGCCCCTAACCTCCAAGAGATTGAAGAGGAGGTTAGCCGGTTGAAAAACAACAAAGCCGCTGGAGCAGATCAACTACCAAGCGAGTTACTAAAACACGGTGGAGAAGCACTGGTGAGAGCACTACACTGGGTCATTACCAAGATTTGGGAGGAGGAAGAATTACCGGAGGATTGGATGAATGTTATCGTGTACTCCATCTACAAAAAGGGCAACAAGTTGGATTGCGGGAACTATCGCGTGATCACACTACTGAGCGCTGCCTACAAGATACTCTCTCAAATTTTATGCCGCCGTCTATCACCGATTGCAAGAGAGTTCGTGGGGCAATATCAGGCTGGATTTATGGGTGAACGCGCTCCAACGGACCAGGTGTTCGCCATCCGCCAGGTTTTGCAGAAACGCCGCGAATGCAACGTGCCCACACATCATTTGTTCATCGATTTTAAATCGGCGTATGATACAATCAATCGAGAACAGCTATGGCAGATTATGCACGAATACGGATTCCCGGATAAACTGATACGGTTGATCAAGGCGACGATGGATCGTGTGATGTGCTCAGTTCGAGTATCAGGGACACTCTCGAGTCCCTTCGAATCTCGCAGAGGGTTACGGCATAGTAATGGTCTTTCGTGCTTGCTTGTAGTTCAACATTGCTTTAGAGAGTGTAATTAGGAGTGCGGGGATAAACACGAGTGGAACAATTTTCACGAAGTCCGTTCACCTGCTTGGTTTCGCTGATGATGTTGATATTATTGCTCGTAAATTTGATACGATGGCGGAAACGTACATCCGACTAAAGAGTGAAGCCAGGCGAATCGGATTAGTCATTAATGTGTCGAAAACAAAGTACATGATGGCAAAGGGCTCCAGGGAGGAATCACCGCACCCACCACCCCGAATTCATAACAACGGTGATGAAATCGAGGCGTTTGAAGAATTCGTGTACTTGGGCTCACTGGTGACCGCTGACAGCGACACCAGCAGAGAAATTTAGAGGCGCATTGTGGCAGGAAATCGTTCTTACTTTGGACTGCGCAGAACTCTACGATCGAATAAAGTTCACCGTAATACGAAGTTAACTATCTACAAAACGCTGATAAGACCGGTCGTTCTCTCACGAAACATGGACCCTATGTGCAGAGGACCAACGCGCCCTTGGAGTTTTCGAACGGAAAGTGTTGCGTACCATCTACGGCGGATTGCAGATGGAAGACGGGACTTGGAGAAGGCGAATGAACCACGAGCTGCATCAGCTGCTGAGAGAATCAACCATCATCCACACCGTGAAAATCGGGAGGCTACGGTGGGCGGGTCACGTCATCAGGATGTCGGATAGCAACCCGACTAAAATGATTCTCGAGAGTCATCCGACCGGTACAAGAAGACGTGGTGCGCAGCGAGCTAGGTGGGTCGACCAAGTGAAGGACGATCTGCGGACCCTACGCAGAGTGCGGAACTGGAGACAAACAGCCATGGAGCGAGTGGAATGGAAACGGCTACTATGTACAGCAGAGGCCATCCCGGCCTTAGCCTGATCGGTAAGGTAAGTAAGGGCGAATATCTGTGGCATATTACAAGATAGCACCATACTTTCTTTGGCAAAGTTGTAGTACTAGAATAGATCTATCACACTGCCAACTAACATCCAGTTAGTTGGAAATTTGGCCGCTTGTTGCGCTATGTAGAAGTGCTGGTTATGTATACTCGCCAGTAGAAGCGCTCATAAGTTATCACAATGCTGTGTTCGGCAAAGTTCTTCAGTAGGTCAAGAACAATCTCGTATTCAAAAATTAGTTGATGATTTCGTCGCTAGGTGGCGCTAGTCGAAAGTTTCAAACTTCTCTATCTTGGGATCCACAGCAGAAAGCAAAGTTTCATCTTCAGCAAAGTTCTTTAGGAAGTCAAGATTAATCTGCTTCGAATGAGTGTAATTAGTTTTGTGCCCCTTAATTTCGCCCTAATTCGGTACAAGATCAATCTGCTGTAATAGAAGTATTTACTTTGTCATGTGAAGTTTTAAATTCTCTATTTGGGGATCCACAGGCAAAGTTTTTTAGAATAGACGTGTGTACCCCCACGCTGCGCCGCCGTTGCCAAAGTTTTTTTTCACGTCGCCGCCGCCAGTAAACTTGATCCGGCGCGCCACTGTTCATTTATGTATTTCCACTCCGCCGAACCAAATTTTCCACGCGGTTGAGATTTTTTTTCCATCTTATCTTATTTTTTAGAAGCGAGTCTCTTTTGGAAACGGAATATCAACATCATTCTTGGCGGCATTTTTATGAGGTCCACTAACACATTCTCTTCCATATTCTCGGCATATCTTATTGGTGGATTTGAATGGCAACTTACCAATGATATTCTTTGAGAAATATCATTCCATCCAAAACCATCCATGGATTCCAGACATACCTACTATCAGCGTTTTATTTTTAGAGAATCAAGAGTTTAGAATTCTTCCAAAAATATCTCCAAGGATTCCTTAAAAACAAAATCCAAATATTCCTTCAGAAATATTCTTTTGGGATGCGTTAAGTTTCTCCAGGAACACCTAAATGGTCATAACTCCGGAACGGCTGGACCGATCCGAACCAATATGAAACAATGGAACCAGATTCCACGTCGTGTAAACCGTTGATCATCAAAATCGGTTTAGGTTTACTGCCAAAAATTTATGTGAGTTTTTTTTGTACACATACACACACACACATACGCACACAGACAGTTTTTTTCCTTATATATTTATTTGTTCTTTATTTCTTTTTGTCCTCTCCGTGCCCGATAAGAGGTTTCGAAAAGAAAAAATAATATTTGCATAAGCACAGCTAAGGCGTGGGTATTCAGCATGACCGTGCTGAGGGTGAAGGGTTCGTTTCCTGGTTGGTCCAGGAAGTTTTAGTACTGAACATTTCCTTGATTTCCTTGAGCATAAAGTATATGCATGCCTGCCACACGATATACACAAAACACATGCAAAAAGGTCATTGGCAGAGGAAGCTCTCAGTTAATCACGGTGGAAATGCTCATAGAACACAAAGCAGGTTTTGTCCCAGTGGGGACGTTACGCCAAGAAAGGAAGAAAGAATGAAACCAAGTTAACACCAAACCAGTCGCAGTCACTCATTTCTTATTTTCTGGCATCGCGTCCACATCACAAATCAAATCAAACTGAAAAGTCAGAAAAACAATTAGTGCCCAACAATCAATCAAAGGCGCAACTGTCGTTGCTGTTTCCTAATAACACTCCGATGAGCAATCGGTTTTGACTCGACCTCCTCCCTCATTATATCCCCAGTTTACCGTTGTTGTCAGCCACTGCATACCCCGATCCGGAGTTGTCACAATTTGATGAATCATGGTGGCACAATTTGTTACTGACATACGCACATCCATCCAAACAAGAGCACTTCCAGTTTGTCATCACAACAACTTAGTCGATTATCATCCTCATCGCACTAAAGTGTTGTTTGCCCATCGCATCGCATCGCCGGTTGATCGCATTTTCGGTCGGGAATCCAACCACGTGGAGACAGAAGAGAGGACGCTTTCTTCGCTGTTATAATAGTGCTTGTCGTCAATAAATCAATCGGTTTTGGGCTGTCAGTCGATTGCTCGTCCTGATTGTCATCAGAGAGCTCCCAGTTTCGCGCTCCACCTACCTTCAATGGGCTATTATTGTTATTGCACGGGGTATTTCTAATAATGCTAGCACAATAGACAAACAGCAGAAGTTTGGCGGCCAAATGGTGATAACGTGACACGAGCAATATGCGTCGCACATGTGACAGTCAGCGAGCTAAGGTCACATGTATAAGAACGTGGGATCGGTGCCATGTGGAATCCAAACAAAGTGTTCATATTTGTCTGAGGAACTCCGCACCATTGAAGTGGGAGCAGCCAATTTTGCCGCTAGTAGTGTCAAATAGTTGGCACTTTCTTTTGAGGTGAAAACTAATTTTCACTCCAATGTTCCGGGGGCGGAAAAGTTGGTAGTCGCGAAGTTTGATTCACTTTTGTAGTGAAGAAGACAGGAATTCTTATTGTATTGGAAGTCTTAGTCTGTGATAATGCTATCATAAAAAAAAATAGTTTGCATATAAAGAGCTAACACATTTTTGCAATTAGACAAAAAAAAACGAATCGCTTTGGGTAATCATAAGGCCGCTGTACTGGGACTCCTTGTCCAGACATCAAACACTCAACGGGACTTCGTGCCACCATCAGGGCTCCATTTGGCAGTCTCCAACCGATCTGCGTTCCATCTCGCGACGGCGTTGACCCCAAATTGATCCCATCCGAAAGATTTATTACCGTCATACCACGACAGGGCCACCTGCCAAAATCCCCAAATTACCGGTCAAATTGCCATCTGAAGGTGAGCAAAAACGAAAAAAAAAAACAGCGACTCCAAATCCCCCAAGACCACTCTATTTGCAACACAGACACCCCATTTTCCCCCCTGGCCGGCAATGACCCCTCGCGGGATGATGATAATGGACGCTCGTTCGATCGGGTCCAAAGCGGGCGCGCGCCAACCGGTGGCCCGTCGGCGTCGTCGCCACACCTTACAGCACACGCACGCACACCCGGCCGGAGGCTATTAGTTTTCCAAATTGACCAAAGTGGGCGCCTTGCCGTGGTCCCGCGTTCACCCGACAAAAAGTAAAACAATCAAGAACCGCAGGGAGGAGACACAGTCCACGTGGGTCTTTTTTTCGCCCGTAACGGATCGATGGGGTTCTAGTTCTAGGGATACTGACTGAGAAAGGTATCCATCCACGCGACGACGATGGCGACGACAGCGCAAGTATGGCGACGAAGATGAGCCGGCGATGGCGCGACGCGACTCAACCAAATCTGACTAGGGGAGGACGGGGTGAAATGTGTTATCGGTCAGATATGATTCTAAAGCGTACACACTAAAAAAATCTTAATTTTCAAGAAGTTGCAATCGCTCAATCTGGCGTAATGCACTATGACTAAAACAGACAAATGTCTCATTATTCTGATAATCGTGTTGTTTTGAGGCTGAGGCATCGGTTATTTTGTAATACATATGACTTGATTTCAAATGCCAAGTCAAGTAAAATTACACGAATTATATCCCAACTACCCCAACTACACGACAGCTACTGTGTGACAAGTGTAAATCGTGGTAAAAGTGTATTTAAGTTTCAGTATCAAATTGAAGTTTAACTTTAAGGTTTGTTCTACGTTTAGGAAATACGTATGTAGCTGCGTAGCTGAACACATTTGAGCAGAGCAACCATGCACAGATCGAAAAAAAGAGTGTAAAATTCTGTGACATATTATGATGCACGTGATTGGAGCGTGGGATATCACAGAAGTTTACATGATATATCTGGTAAAAGTCATAAAATATCATGTAAACTTCCATTATATGTCATGACTCTGTGTGTTTACAAGGCATATAACACAAATTTACATGATATACAGTCGAGACTCTTATAAGATCACTGGTCGGGGGGCGCAATAGGAATCCGCTTAATAGGAGACTAAGAGCTTATGGGAATTCGGCTTTTTGGGGGTGTGGCCTATTATCTCGAGTGTGTTAAGAGTAAGCACAATACTTTCTTCCGCAAAGTTTTAGGGCTTGATGAGATCTACCATTTAGAACTTTGGTTCATATGATTAGTTGGAAACTTAGCCGCTAAAGGGACCATCAACAGTTTGATGCTAAATTGCACTACAGCAACCATATCAGGTTGTAAAGCAAACGTTACGATATGCGACAGCTCAAGACCCTGATAATTTGGAAGGATAGTGTCTTCGGGAAAGTTGTTGGGTACGCCAATAACTCACTGACGATGAGTTGCGAAGTTCAAAATTCCTCCACTGGGCGGCGCTAGTGAGCAAGTAAATTTTCAAAACCTCATATCTCAGAATCCCGATAACTTAGAAAGTTGGTGTCTTCGGCAAAGTTGATCAGTATGACATAAACCATATAGCCGAGGCGGTAAACGCACGGGTATTCAGCATGGCCATGCTGAGGGTGACGGGTTCGATTCCCGGTCGGTCCAGGATCTTTTCGTAAAGGAAATTTCCTTGACTTCCTTGGGCATAGAGTATCTTCGTGCCTGCCACACGATATACACATGCAAAATGGTCATTGTCAGAGGAAGCTCTCAGTTAATAACTGTGGAAGTGCTCATAGAACACTAAGCTAAGAAGCAGGTTTTGTCCCAATGAGGACGTTACGCCAAGAAGAGAGAGAGAGAGTAGCTGACAAATCACAGTATAGATAACGCAGCGGAACCTTACCCACTGTGACGCAGCTCAGCAGCTTTTGTAGCTGTTATGCGCCTCCGCGATGGTCGATCGAGCAGTTTACGCAGATGCTGGACTGTATGACGACCGTGCTGACAGGGCGAAGGCCAGTGGTAATAGTGGGTGACTTCAATGCCTAAGCCGTGGAATGGGGAAGTCGTTTTACGAACCAGCGAGGTCAAATCCTGCTATAGGCACTGGCTATGCTAGATGTCGATTCCACGACGTAGTATTGAGGGAGACGCTTCGCCGTGGTATTCGCTGCTGCTAAAATCGCATTGAGGACTGAGATAAGGTTTGCAGTTAGCTCCGTCGATGATCGTTTCTCAATTAGAAAGAAAAAAAAACGTAGTAGTTAGTCATCCATCTAACTATACAGCTGCCGACTGATCAGCACTCGCCACTCTCAGGTATATGCAATCTAGGGTAAACAGGTATAATATGCCCCCCTTAAGCAGAAATGGCAATATATCTAAAATTGGCGCCTTATTCCATCTATTGTCCACTGCAAATCGTTGTTCCTAAAGCCAGTGAAGTGTTGCATGAGATCTTTGCCTTTGGAGGGACGGCTATGGAAGCTTTGAAACGTTTTTCGAAAACGTTCCAAAATTTATCTTATCAAAACAAACGGGGCAATACGCCCCATCAAAAGAAAAACACCCAGCCCCGTGATAAAACTGTACCAAGGATTAATTCCACCACATGCTTTTCCTAGGAGGGTATTTTAACAAGTGTTCAACTGCATAAAAGTTGCAAAATAACACAAGCGAACAGAACTAGCTTCGTTTACAATGAAGTCAGTTTACAAGAGGTAAAATTTTACGCCAAAAGCCTCAATTTCAGACTTTTTGATATTTTTATTGCTTTTCTTTACCAATCAACTAACGGACCAGCTTGATGGCAATTATTCTTCAATATTTAAGATCTCTAATCGATCACGCATGCGAAAAGCGCTTAAATCGCTAGAAAATGAAGGGGGGCGTTTTACCCCGGTGGGGCGTATTATACCCTTTTACCCTACCTCAAATCTACCTAGCTTCAACACTCCAAACACGTACTTGAAGGTTCATCGCTGCCTGAGAGTTCGACGCTTCCATTATTCCAACAAGGGTAACAGAAAGGCCTGTTTTGAGGTTCTCTGTCAGACTGCCAATGTGAATCCGTGGGGTGATGTCTGCAGGATTGTGATGGCCAAGACTAGAGGTGTAATGGCTCCTACAGAGCAGTCTTCAGAGTTTTTGAGGAGATCATCGAGGACATTTTTTCCATGTCATGATCGTGGTTCTGGGCCTCCTTTCGTAAGACAGCTTAGGACTGGAGCTGGCGATGATGAGAGGGTCCGGAAGGAGTTCTGAACTTGGCCTTGAAATAGCTATTGCAGAGGCTCCCGAGATATTCAGATTTGCTATGCAGAAATGCCTGGACGAGGGAGTTTTCCCAGAGGCTTGGAAGCGACAGAACCTAGTTTCCAAAGGCGTGCAAACCACCCGGAGACCCTTCGGCATATAGATCAATATGCTTGATCTACACTGCGAGGTAGGTGCTCGAAAAGATCATTCTCAACCGAATGTTGAGGCACACTGAGTGTGAAAATGGTCTCTCGAGCAACTGGTTCGGCTTCCGGAAGGGGAATTCGACCGCAGACGCTATCCCATAGGTCACAAAAACTAAAGAGATAGCGCTCAAGCGTA
Organism: Aedes albopictus; assembly: GCF_035046485.1. Classification (NCBI taxonomy): domain Eukaryota; kingdom Metazoa; phylum Arthropoda; class Insecta; order Diptera; family Culicidae; genus Aedes; species Aedes albopictus. The sequence continues at coordinate 38,133,913 of NC_085138.1, read as the reverse complement.
AGACGAGTGACTCTTGATGTAAAGAACGCGTTCAAAAACGCCAGATTGGTGACTATTTCCGATACCTGTACAAGATTTTCGAAAGTTACTTCCAGAATCGAGTACTAGTTTACGACACAGAGGTGAGTCGGAAGTGCATTGACAAAAGCTCAGGAGTTTCGCAAGATTCCATTTTGGATCCGGTGTTATGTTGAGATTAAAGTTTCAGGTTGGAGTGGCAATCGTCGACTTTGCTGAGGACATTACGCTGGAGGTCTACGGTGAATCCATCGAAGAAGTGGAATTGACTGCCCCCTCACCACAAAACTGAGATGGTGGTTATGAACAACCGAAAAGGAAATCGCGTTAAGTACTGTTCCTTTGAATTCCACTAAGAATTTGCATCCTTTGACAGATACGTATTTCGACCTCAACTGTAAGGTCGTCTTCAGTGTCTTGTACTTGACTCGACAAGTACAAGACACTGAAAGACGACCTTACAGTTGAGGTCGAAATACGTATCTGTCAAAGGATGCAAATTCTTAGTGGAATTCAAAGGAACAGTACTTAACGCGATTTTCTTTTTATTTACAGATATTCCCCTAACAAGCCCAGGTTATTCATCATAACCGAAAAGGGCTGTTCATTTATAACGTAAAGGAATTTTCACGTTTTTTCGACGTGAACAATTTCACCCCCTACCCCGCTTGTGAAATAGTAATTTGTATGAGAACCCAAATATTTTTAAATAACGCTCAAGATTTCTAAAACCCCTCATCCCCCCTTTTCAACGGCTATCACCCTCTTGGATAGAGGGTCTTGCCCGGGATAAAAATCCCGGGAAATCCCGGGATCTAGAAAATCCCGAATCCCGGGATATTATTCTGGAATTCCCGGGATTTCCCGAAAATTCAAAATGGCAGCAGAGGCCATAACTTTCCGAAAAAATGGTTAAAATGTGGATTCGGTGTATTGATTTTTAGCTATTACAAGGTTGTTTTCATGTAGATGTGGCATTATTTCTTGCAGCATTTTAAGAAGCAAAATTTGTCAATATTTGTACGAAACGTGTGGAATATTTCCAGGTGGAACTTCTGCGTAAAACTCCTTAGAAAATTAAGTGCTAGAGAAAGATAGATATCGGTAATACTTTACATGTTTCTTCAGATGTTTCCACATCCTGAAAGTAATTAAATGATATTTTTTTTTCATGGTCTGAGATGGTGAAATTTCACTCAAACAAATTTTGATGGTAATATTTGCAGAATTTTTGATGGCTTGTAGTTCAGAAAATTTGGTAATCAATTCCTGACGGAACTTGTGCGGACTATACTACCTCTGGAATATTTTTCCGATAGAATTTCTTGAGACATTTTCGTTTGAAGCCAAGCCAAAATGGCATACGAAACTTATGAAAACATCTGGACAAAATTTAAATAGAGACATTTCTAATAGAAATTTTGAAACAATTTTTATGATAATATTTGAATTAGTTTCCAGCATAAATGGTACTCCGTGTTTAGAATTTCTACAGAATTTATTTCTGAGATGTATGTCTACAAAAACAAAATACAGTGCGATATGTATTACATAGCCGAGGTAAAAACACAGCCAGCAGTAGAACCTGATATTATTGGGCTGGCATTCTTTCAACGTCGCAGAACATAAAATATAATCTTGCATTCTACTGAAATGATGTTGCAGTGAATTTTTAGATTATCGCAAGGTAAACATTAATTTATGTGACACCCAATATATCGAAATAGAATTTTTTGGAAGGAATTGTAGAAGTCGTAAGTTTCTTCAATGAGTTTTAATAGCAATTCCACAAGAAATCGTAAGAAGGACGCGCAGTGAATTACTTCCAACCTTTACCACTCAAGCTTTGTCAGAGAATTTGTCTAATTTTCTCACAGAAATAGTATAAAAGACCTTTTGGATTTATACATTTTTTTATCATTTTCCCCGGAATGTAAATTCTATCTTTATGAGAAATTAAAATGAAAATCCGACGAGTGGAACGTCTTAATTAGTCGTCCAAAATTTGATTAATAGCGGTTTTAAGATGGATTCCATCACTTTTTTTTATCGGTCATTGGAAATTTTGATTTCTTCCCGGGATCCCGGAAAATCCCGGGATTTCAAAAATAATAATCCCGAATCCCGGGATTTTTTTCAGTCCGGGAAACAAGACCCTCTACTCTTGGAGCTACAGAGGAGGTGGCGCATGGACTCGGAGAATGGCTACCCGAGCAGGAGCCAATAACTGACACATAACTGCAGCATACCAAAGTCAGGTATCATACCTAGACTAGGTATTGGTAGGTTATCCTGGTACTGAAAATAACTTACTTTGGTATTTTGTAGGTATTAATAAAATATCTCAACTAGTTATTGGTTTGGTTTTGAGGACTGCATGAGGTATTATTCAATTATTGAAACATCGCTTTTGTATGGAAAAATCGCCGATTATTATTTAGGTATTGCAATACCTGATGTCATTATTCACGTGTTATGCACAGAATACTCACTAGCCTGGTACACGGTTTATATGGGAAAATAAAAAAAAATGGAAAAACTCTAACTCCTGTATACTTTTTGAGTTCCACTTTGGTCCCATATCAACTGTGCAAAATTTCAGATCGATCGGAAAAACTATATTTTAGCGCCCGCCATTCTTAGTTTTTCATACGATTTACTATGGAGAAAATTTACTTCTACAAAGAAAAATCGCTAGGAGTCACCCCTAGACCCCTAAAAATAAGTCGATGAATGATTTCTGTAGGAAACTTCATGAGGAATCAGACATCCGAAGACCGCAAACCGATGTGACGTTCGTGGAAAAAGTTATTAAGCCTCACCCGATTGATAAAATGACGAGATTTTATTATTTATTGTTATTCCTTACATGTTAAACAGCGTTGGCATGCCATACGGTTTTCAGTCAATAACTTTTTCCACATGCCTTGGATCGTTTTGCGGTCTTCGGAGAGTTGATTCCTCGTAAAATTTCCAACAAAAATCATTCATCGATTTATTTTTAGGAGTTAAGGGGCAATCTGTGGCGATTTTTCTTTGAAAAAGTGATTTGCCCCATAGTAAATCGTATGAAAAATTGAAATGGCTGGCGCTAAAATATAGTTTCTCCGATCGAGCTGAAATTTTGTACAGTTAATATGGGGCCAAAATGAAACTCAAAAAGTGTACAGGAGTAAAATGTCTTTTTGTGTCCCACGCTAATACTCACCAGTTTTTAGGTATTTTACCTCTTATGCAGGGCTACTTAATACCTCATTCAGGTTGTAGGTATTCGGTTTTCCATACCTGAGTTAGTTATTCTTCAGCTATTTTCTCCTGCTCGGGTAGTGTAGACGCTTTACAAGAGGTGGTCCAAGGGTTCTGCCGAATCCACGGTGCTCCGATGAATTTGAGAGACTTACAATTGCACGTCCCGAGTTTCCAACCGCAAGTTCCGTCGCTGAATTCGTTGCCGTTGGTCTTGGTTCGTATTATTCTTGTGCTGATTTATTGTGTGTGTTACTAACTTCCTTACAAACAATTTCTACGACGCATTTTACTCTAGGGTCCCTCCACCTGGGGACCTCTCTCGCGCAACTGCTGTGCGGCTCTAATTAGCGTTTATTTATGGTGTTATAATTTCACTCCTGTGTGGAGCCATTTGTGAAACGCCTTGGTACAGAGCAGAAGCAGCAGCAGTCAGCCGGCCAGATGAAGATGATGATGATAATTCTGTTGACGCAGTGATTGGATCGTTTGGACAAAAAATGAGATCGTAATTCGATGGCGTTGGGTCCAGCCCAGCCCAACCCAGCCCAGTCCAGAAGAGCTTGATAGTTGGCTAGGATGTTTTTTTCTGGATTCGGGTAGAAAATTGGATTGAGATTTTTGCTTGACCGCTATCAACGTCAGACTATTTGGGATCTGGATGTGTCTACGGGTAAACAACTAGTCGTCGTTTTTTTTTTCGAGTTCCTACTGCCGCAGATAGATTGGACGAGTACGGTTCAATGATTTGTCTCAACTGATTGATCAAGTTTTTTTTTTCGTGGTCCGCGCTGCTACCGCTTCTTAACTCAACGTAGAACGCTTCGTCGACGTTAAAATCCGGCAGCCAGCCTGTGCCGAACCGTTTTCCAAACTATGAACCCTCGTGGCAGACACACGCAGCAGTCCAATTTCCGATTGACGCGGTGACGATGGACAATGAACCGACGAAAATCACGATGATGGCGACGAAGATAGGCGATGACGAGACTATGGCCCTCTGTTACTGGCCGGGCGGCGGAGTTCTTCAATACCCGGGCCACCACCGATCGAAGTTATCGATTTGATTCCCCTCCTCCTCGACTTTTCACGGTTCGTCATCTCTCGCTCCCGCTGCTGAATTGGGGCCAAAGTGTGAAGTGATTGAAGACAAATAGTAAATTGGCCGCGTTGAAAAAGCGGGCGAGTCTTTTTTTCATTTGGGAGGTGTTGAATCATGTGGATTTATTATTGTCGACTTCCTGTGCGTCGCACTACTGTTTGGTGAAGAATGGTGGCCCGAGTTAGCGACCATTGTGGGGTATCTCGTATGAAAATAACGTTCGATCAATGCAGTAACCAAAGCAACTAGATGATGATGATATTGATAAAAAAAATTGGAGTAAACTGAAAAAACATCCTACCGAGAAATCTTCATGAGAGCAATACATGGATGGAAGCTTTCAATTAAAAAAAAAAACTACCATTTTCGGACTTCAATGAGGGAATCTAGTTCGCCAGAACAGGTCTTGCTTCTCGGTATTTGAGGTGTGGCTAAAGGGGTTTTCAGAAAGATCCCAGAGAGACAAAAAAAAAGGGTTTCAAGGGACTTTAGGGAAGATTCTGAGGGTTGTTTCCGTAGATTTGAGAAGCCTTTTAATAGCATTCTTCCAAGATTTGTTGGCGTTTGAATGGGATAATGGGGATTATAGCATAGCATAGCATAGCCGACCGTACACATCCTGGGGTGGCTGTCGATAGAGACGTTTAATGCGCCACAAAAGTTGCCTGGGATTTGACAAACCTTTCATTTTACGAACTCTCGACACCTGGCCAGGTCCTTACGATCAGCGGGGATGGGGAGGAAATGTTGATTAGATATCTACTCAGAATATGTCCAAGAATTTGGCCCACTTCATAGATATCTGGAGTTGGAAATTGGATAGGGTTTAATGAGGTGCTTTCCTTGGCGAAAAAGCGTACGAGAAATTGTCATGTTGACACATGTTAACCAAAAAAAAAAAATTACTTACACACTTAAAATAAACTACCGTATTCAGCTGTTCTATTTTCGGTAAAAGTTCAGATTACCGAATGTTCAGAACCATATTACCGAAGTTCGTCAAAAAATTACCGAACGTTCAGTAAAATCTACTGAACCATCAGTAATGTTTACCGAACGTTCGGTAAAAACTAGCTGAACTTCGGTAATCCGAATTTTTACCGAAAATAGAACAGCCGAACAAGTGACTCTAAAATAAGTGTGTGCAAGTGTGTAATACAGTCCCGATTCGTTCGTTGACGGCTCGTTAGATGGGCTGTCTCGATGGTTGGATGTTCGCTGGTTGGGGCAAAACCCAACTAAAACGCACTGTCAATGTCAAAATCGATGTCAAAACGAGTTTAACGACTGACCGTCATCGCATCGCAGCTCCTGTTTACAGACCGTTTGCGCAAGTATGTGAGTGTTTCGTGACGTATTTCTCGTCACTTGCGTGTGTCTAGAGCATTTTGATCAGTTGTCAGTTGCCCTAACGAACGAACACGATTCGCTAATCGGGGCGCAGTCGTGACCCAACGAGCGAATCCTCACTGTATAAATCAAAGCAAATCAGAAAGATCTCACCGGTTTGTCTGATGATCGTCAAAAAGATGCTCAACGGCTGCACATCAATCCTGATCGCCAACAATCCATCGTCAACATCATGACGAGCCAGAGTTTCCGGAATCCACTTGATCTTCCACAATAAATCTTCAATCAATCCTACAGTCAACTCGCGCACTGTAACTGTAAGCTTCTTGCGTTGTATCCCCAGCTCAACAAAATAGGATTTCCAAACTCGATTCTAATTTTCCTTTAGAGTATCAGCCGAACTGAAGTTTCATCGTACAAAAATAAAAATTGACGAGAACGAAAAACACGGTGACAGAAAAAAATGAATGCACGTCCAATGGGATAATGGGGATTATGAGGCATTAAAATAGTATTTAGGGGGTTTTAGGGTCGTTGTTGGGGGCAACCTTACGCAACTGCCAACCGATAGCGCGCAACACTGTTTCATGCAGGGATGCCAGGTGAAATTTTCGAATGTCTTCGCAAGGCACGTTGAAATGTCTTCACATGTCTTCACACACCATATTGAGGCTTTGGTACAAAACTAATGTTAAAAATCAAAATGTATGCTATGTTCTCACTGCGCTCTATATTAAGTAATAATGCGTGATGACCTTAATGATGACATCTTATATCCCTTTCGTGACGAACCAGCACAATTGTGCTGTTAAACAATAACAGTTTTGCGTATTTTTTTCAACTATTTAGTCTTAGGTTTACTTGATTTACCACAACAAGTTAAACAAAAAGTGAGCAAAAATTGCAAAACATGAAAAAGTTTTATCTGTCGCAAATTTTCAATTTTTGATTTATCCAATTGGACAAAGTTAGGAATCGAAACTTAAGGAGTAGTTCTTGCAATTGCCAAAGAAAAAGTGTTGATATGTTAACATGTCAGAGAGTTCTAGAGAGCCAAATTTGGGCAATTTGTATGAAAATTTCAGTTTTTTGCGCTCCGTCACGAAAGGGATATCAAGAAAGGCGTTGTAATTCCTCCAAGAGTCTGAAATCCCTTCAAGAGTTTCTTCTGGGATTCCTCCAGTTTTTTTTTTGTGATTCCTGATAAAGCTTGCTAACAAATTTATTAAGTTCACCGAGAAGTCTCTTCAGACATTCCTATAGAAGTACCTCGGGAAATACTTTTCAAGTTTCCAGATATAGGGTAACCAATATAATTTGGACCCCCATATATTTTGGACCCCCTGAGTCGTATTATCACAAATTTCACAGATTTAATAAAGAGATGGCGAAAATTTTTTAGAATCATTCGCTAAATTAGATTCCTCTGCACGGGCAGCAATCATTTCCGCACTAGAAATAGCATTATTTGCCTTGAAATTCATTTTTGTCAATCTCGTCATCCGTGTCAGTGTCGTGCCATGTTTACAGAAAGAGATTGCGTTGCTGAGGAAACTTGCAGATGTAAACAAAAACGTTTATCATTCTAGCGCATTAAATTCGCAAAGTTCGTCTAATCAGCCTTTGTCAATCAAGTAATTAGGATGTGATCCAGCATATTCAAGTGGCAGATTGGCAGAAAATAGTTTCTAACGGGTTTAAACACCGGGTGTCCAAAATACATACACTGAAGTTTTTTTTTACGACGGTAATGGTCCCGCGTAAAAAAAAACCGCGTAAAAAAAAACCGCGTTATTTCAAGACCCGTCGTAAAAAAAAACCGCGTTATTTCAAGACCCGTCGTAAAAAAAAAACCGCGTTATTTCAAAAAACGTCGTAAAAAAAGTCAAGTCACGTTAGATGTGGTGCTGACTATTTTACGCGTGTTTTTGAAAAAACGCGGATTTTTTTTACGACGGTTTTTGAAATAACGCGGTTTTTTTTTACGACGGGTCTTGAAATAACGCGGTTTTTTTTTAGGACGGACCGCGTAAAAAAAACCGCGTAAAAAAAAAACCGCGTAAAAAAAAACCGCGTAAAAAAAAACTTCAGTGTACTTAAGAGGGTCCAAAATATATTGGGGTGTCCAAAACAGTGAAAACTGGTGCTTCAAAAATAAGTTATTTTCGTCAAATTTTCAGCCAGAAATGACCTTGAGGGTATTTTTAGCGGACAGTGGAGGCTTTAACGATCATACGAGCATAATCATAATGTGTAACACCCTCTGAATATGTATGTTTTTGACTTAAATTCAAACTAATGTCCTCTAGGGGTCCAAAATTCGACCGTTACCCTACTTCTGCATGAGTCTTCGAGAAATTCTCCAGGAGTTTCTCGGGAATTCGTCCATGGCTTCCCCAAGAATACCATGCAAATTCCTTAAGAACCTTCGAAGAATTCTTGCAGTATTTGGGGTAGAATTTCTCGAGGATTGCGCAGGGAATTTCTCCATGATTTTACTGAAAATATTAACATAAATTATTCGAAAATTACCTCCTGAACTTCCATGAAATTTACTTCGAGTTTTCCAAGAAGTCTTCCAGCAATAATGCATGGTTTCCTCTGGATTTCCGTCGAATGTTTCAAGGGTTTTCCATAAATTCCTCAAGAAGTTCCTCGGATTTATTTCTACAAAAAAATCCTTCAGAATATCCTCGCGAATTCATCCAGGTATCTCTTGGAAATTTCTCCAAGAGTTCCTTGGAAATTCCACCATCAGTTCTTTAGAAATTCCTGCAAAAAATTCCAGGCAATTTCTACAAAAGTCCCAGAGAGTGTAGTGTATCTTGGAGCTCCAAGGAAATTCCTTAATGAGTTTCATGGAAATTTCTCCATGAGTCTTAGAGAATTTCTCCAGGAATTTCCCGGAAATCCCTTCATGAAATCCCCAAGAATATTACGGAAATCCCCTTAGAAGCAATCGAAGTATTGCTGCAGTAATTGTGGTAGAGTCCCTCCGGGATTTCCCAGGGAATTTCTCAACGATTTTTTTTATTAACTACATAAATTATCCGGAAATTTCATCTACAACTTCCACGAAATTTACTTCAGAAGTCTTCCGAATAACTACTCCTCCAGCAATAATGCATGATTCCTCGGATTTATATCCAAGAGTTTCTCAAAAAAAAAAATCCGGAAATTCTTCCAGAAGATCTTCGGGAATTCATTCTTGAGCTCATAAGAAATTCCTCAAAGAGTTCTTCGGGAATTCCTCCAGAAGATAATTGGGAATTTCTGCAGTAGGTTCTCGGATATTCCTTTAGAAGTTCCTCGGGATTTCCTCCAGAAGTGTCTGGGGAATTCTTCAGGAAATTTTCGGGAATTCTTCCACAATTTCTTCTTGAATTCTTCCAGGAGTTTTACGGGAGCTCTTCCAGAAGTATTTCGGGAATTCCTCCAGGAGATCCGCGGGAATTCCTAGTAGAAATCCTCGGGAAGATTCCTTCAGGAGTTCTTCGGGAATTTTTCCAGGAGTTCTTTGGGAATTCCTCCAAGAGTTCTTCGGGAATTCCTCCAGAAGTTCCTCGGACTTTCCTCTAGAAGTTCTTCGGGAATTCTGCCATGAGTTCTTCGGAAAATTCTTCCAGGAAATGCACGGGGAGTTTCAGGAGTTTCATGGAAATTTCTCCAAGAGTCCCCGAGAATTTCTTCAGGAGTTTCCCAGGAAATTCCCTCCAGAATTTCCATGAAATTTACTTCAGAAGTTCATCAAGAACTCCTCCAGCAATTATGCATGGTTCTCTCCAGGTGTTCCCTAGTGCTTTTCGTGGTTTTTCTCGAAAATTCCTAAAGAAGTTTCTCGTATTTATTACCACGAATTCTACAAAGAAATCCGAAAAATCATCCAGGAGTTCCACGGGTATTCCTCCCGGAATCTGTCGAAAATTCCTCCAGTATATCCTCGGAAATACCTCCAGAAGATCCTCGGGAAATCGTCCTGGAGTTCATCGGAAATTCCTCCAGGAGTTATTCAAGAATTCCTCCAGGAGGTCCTCGGGAATTCATGCAGGAGTAGGGTGGGGCTAATTTTAAAAAATGTCTCCGGGATATGATTTCCCATGTGGAAAGTGATCCACTAGTCGAAATAAGTGAGCTGTACAAAAATGAGCGATTTCGGTTGACATTTAGGGGTGGCGCAAAGGGTTTAAGTAAAATTTTTACTAGAACAAACCTCCAAAAAAAATTTCAAAATTAATTTTCAAACATAACATTTCTAGACTAAATCGGTGATTTTAGAACCCAATTGGGCCAAATTTGTGCTCAAAATTGCGATATCTTTACTGGTTTCTGAGATATTTGAAAAAATATGTCGTATTTTGGTATTTTTTGGGTTAAATACCAAAATATGACATTTTTTTTTCAAATTTCTTGGAAACCATTGGAGATATCGCAATTTTGAGCACAAATTTGGCCCAATTGGGTTCTAAAATCACCGATTTAGTCTAAAAATGTTATGTTTGAAAATTATTTTGAAATTTTTTTTTGAGGTTTGTTCTAGTAAAAATTTTACTTAAACCCTTTGCGCCACCCCTAAATGTCAACCGAAATCGCTCATTTTTGTACAGCTCACTTATGTCGACTAGTGGATCACTTTCCACATGGGAAATCATATCCCGGAGACATTTTTTAAAATTAGCCCCACCCTAATGCAGGAGTTCCTCGAGAATTATTCAAGAAGATCTTCGGGTAATTCTCCAGAAGATCCTTGGGGATTCCTCCTGGAAATCGTCAGTAGTTGCTCCAGGATTTCCTCAGAAATTCCTCCAGAAATTCCTCGGGAATTTCTCCATAAGTTTCCAAAAATTCCTCCAGGAGTTCCTCAGACATTTTGTCAGGAGTAACTGGAGGTATCCATAGGAACATCCAGTTGAACTTCTGATAAACTCCTGAAAGTCCTCCTCCGTGGAAGTTTGCCTGAGAAAATGCTAGAGGGATTCTCGAGGATCTCCTGGAGAAATTCCCAAGGAGCTCCTGGAGAAATTCCCAAGGAGCTCTTGGAGAAATTCCCAAGGAGCTCTTGGAGAAATTCACAAGGATATTCTTTAGGAATTTTCGAGAAACTCCTGGAGGTCTACCCGTGAATCTCCTGGAGAGATTCCCGAAGAACTCCTGGAAGAAATCGCGAGGAAGTCGTGGAGAATTCCCTAGGTACTCCTGGAGGAATTCCCGAGTATCTCGTAAAGGATTTCTATGAGGAATTCCCGAGTATTTCGTAAAGGAGATCTCAGAGGAATTCCCAGGTAATCTCTGAAGGAATTCCCGAAGAACTTCGGAAGAAATTCTCGGCAAACTCCTGAAGCAATTCCTGAGTAACTCCTGGAGGATTTTTTGGGAAATTTATGGAATAATTCCCGAAGAACTCCTGAAAGAATTCCTGAGGAACTCCGGGAAGAATTTCGATGAACCCCTAGAGGAATTCCTGAGGAACTCCTAAAGGAGTTTTCGACGAACTTCTGAAGGGGTTCCTGTGGATCTGCTTGAGGAATTCCTGAAGAACTCCTAGAGAAATTCCCGAGGAACTCCAGGAGGAATTTTCTAGAGGGACTTCTAGAGGTATAGCCGAGAATCTCTAGAAGAGGTTCCCGAGGAACTCCTGGAAGAATCTCCATGGAACTAGTGGAGAAATTCTTGAGGAACTCCTGGAAGAAGAACTCCTGGATGAATTCTTGAGAAACTCCTGGAGGAATTCCCGAGGAACTCCTGGAAGAATACCTGAGGAGCTCCTGGATGAATTCTTGAGAAACTTCTGGATGAATTCTTGAAAAACTCCTGGAGGAATTCCCTAGGAACTCCTAGAGGAACTCCTGGAGAAATTCTCGAGGAGCTTCTGGAGGAATTGCGCGGAATACATGGAGCAATTCCCGAGGAACTCCTGAAGAAGTTCTCGGTAAACTCCTGGAGGAATTCCCGAGGAATTCATGGAGGAATTTGCGAAGAGCTCCTTGAGGTATTCGCGAGAAGCTCATGAAGGGATTTACAAGGAACCCCTGAGGTACTCCTGGAGGAATACCCGAAGAACTTCTGGAGCAATTCCCAAGCAACTCCAGGAGGAAATCCCGAGAAACTTTTCCTCCTCCTCCTGAGGAATACATGAAGGAATTTCCTAGGAACTACTAGGAGTTCCCAAGGCACTTGTGAAGAAATTCTCGGCAAACTCCTGGAGAAATTCCCGAGAAACTGTAGGAATCTGTAAGTTTTTATCAACAAAAATTGAAATGCATTTCAACTGAAATTGTTCCAAGATTTGAACTATTGGGGTGGATCAAAAATATAAATACTATTTTTAAGCTTTCAAAAGCCTTAAAAAGTCTTCACATAATTTGAAATGTCTTCAATATGTCTTCACAAAAATAAATGTCTTCACAGAAGTTCAAATGTCTTCACATTGAAGACATGTCTTCACATCTGGCATCCCTGGTTTCATGTCACCAACACTTTCCCAACAGTCAGGTGTCTAATATTGACACAAGCCATCTGACGCAACTCCCAAATTGATTAATAATCATTCTCAAACCTCTTATTTGATTAGTACACAAAAAGGGAAGATTAATTAATACTTTAAAATTATCTGTGGATTAGACCGTCATCCTGTTCAATAAACCAAAGAAGACCAATTGTTAGCTCACGAAATTATAAACTATACAGTACTGGCCAAAATTATAGGCAGTGGTGATGATACGATGTTTAGGTTGATGAATCTCCCTTTGAGATAGCTTTATTCAAATGCAATGATTTTTGTATTACTGTTTATTGACTACGTAATAACAATACAACGTTTCTTACTTCGAACGATTATTAATGAAGAAAATAAAATCAAAATATTGAAATTGGTCAAAAACTACCTGGCCAAAATTATAGGCACTATGTGAACCTGCTAAAGACAGTGTGATATCTTATTTCTGTAACTACTTAAAATTGAGGTTATAATACTTCCTCGAGCTTTCAATGTTCTTTTGACACGGTTTGGTTTGGAATCGGGATCAGTAGTTTAGGCCATTGGCGTTTGGTGTATTTTGATCAAATACCTATGAAAGCTCCAACGAGTACCTGGCAATTTTTAGATTGATAATTTTACAACTGATGATCAATATTCTTCATGTGTTCTCAATACGGTTGTTGTCTAGGCTAGTTGGCGATTAAGCTGGGACAGGAAATTCATGGCTTTGAAACCAAAGAATTGATATTTCTACTTGTTATATGAATCATTGTCTTGCTGGAAGTACCATTTATCACCATTATAACTAAAGTTTTCATCAAAGTGTTTATCCTAGACAATAGATAGGGTGATGATATATCGTTTGGAATTCAGCATACCCTTATATAAAATCAGGGGATCAATATCTTGTGCAGAAAATATATCCCCACACACTATTACTATTCCACCTCTTTGCAATCGTGTTTAGATGGTAAGTGGTATATGGCGTTATTCTACTCTCCACCTAACAGACACCCCATATTCCAGTGAATTTCCTCAAAAGCGATAAAATAAATCAAAACAACATGATACCATTGTATTTTGTTCCAATAGACATATTTTCGGCTCCATTCGAGGCGTTGGTAATTTGTTTGTTGTATCGAACTGGACACCGCTTTTTTGAGTAGCTGTATAACTTACAACGACAAGTGGGACTGGATACAAACAGTGTGTAAGACTAAAATTCTTCAATAAAAGCTGGACTGCCGGTTTCATAGAAAGGTAGACTGAATGCCATTTGGTATGTCAGAACCATTTTCAATGTTCGCGAGAAATATCTCAATTAGAGCTTTGGTTGTAATGATTACTACAGTTATTTCGATCAAGCCAACGCTTCATCTCACAATTCAAAATTAATAAGTTTTAAGGCCACACAATCAAAACTAATCCATTACAATGCCTAGAAGTTCCAATTCTGGATCGGTTGCCCCCTTACCCAAACTTTAAACCATTTAGACACGGTTGGAGGACATTTATTGTTAACTTCAAATTTATAAACTAGAAATCACAAGAATCTCGATATACCTCATGGACATTTTATAAAAAATACCAAAAATCAAACTCATAAATTAGTGATCTCGATTCTAAACCGTACTAACAGTTCTGCTAAACAGAATATTTGAGAATCCTGATGATTTTTATTATTAACGTCTGCGATAGAACATCAAACTTTCTTAAGAAGGCCTTAAGTGCCTATAATTTTGGCCAGACAATTTTCGACCAAATTCAAGATTTAAATTCGTTCTCTTTCGTTAAGTTTCACCTCATGTTAGAAACAATGCAATTCTATTTTGTAATCAATAAACAATAATACCAAAATTATTGCATTTGAATAAAGCTATTTCAAAGGGAGATTTATCAACCTAAACATCGTATCACCATCACTGCCTATAATTTTGGCCAGTACTGTATGTGTAGCCTATTGAACATACTTAATTAAATACAGATTTTAGCTCGCTAAACTTAACCTTAAAACGGCGTGCTACAACTAAGGAATCCGAAAACGTTCCAATAGACATTTCAAGAGGCTTTAAGGGCGATTCAAATAATTTAAGAGAAGTTTCAGGGTGTTCCAGGAACATTTTAAGGGCGTTCCTAGAGGTTTTAAGATCGTTTCAGGGGGTTTCTGGAGCCCATAAAGGCGTCCATAGGGGTTTCAGAGGGATTTCAAATTGGTTATGATAATTTCTATGGTGTTTTAATGCGATTACGGCCGTTTCAGGGGTGTGTCGAGGCATTTCATGTCAGGGTCGTATCAGGGGGTTTCATACCTTTAAATACAAGGCATTTCAGGTGCGTTTTGAAAAATACCCATGTATTTGGTATGGGAAAATGTGCTACGAGAAGGGATGGGGCGTGAAAAATCGGCCAAAAATGCTACGTCATTTGTGGACGCTCCCTCGCATTAAAAGTTTGCCTCCATGCTAGAAGACGCGTCCAAAGGGACTGAAATGAAGCTGAGAGTGAAGAAAGGCGAACCATATTTCTGGAATCTCGAGTCGATCTTAAACGCGAGATAAGGCTGAGTAAGTCTAACTGCTATACAAAGAATTGTGTCGTGAAACCGATGGTTCCAGCCATACCCGCGGAAATGGGCCCGAACAAACAGATGGAGATGGTTCAGAAGTTGGTGCTGCTACCGAAACCAGGAAAGCCGTCGGACGACCCAGGACCGTATCGACCGATATACCTGCTGGATACCCTAGGAAAAGTGTTTGAAAAGATCATCCTTCAGGTTGACAGGATGCGTCATGCTCTGGGTGTATGAGACCAACGAAGGGCAGAGTTCTACTGGAGTGAAAGGTGTTCCACAAGGGTCCATACTCAACTCAAGCAACGCTCTGGAGTGCCATACACAACGGCGTATTATTGTAAAAACTTCCGAGAGAAGTCGTAATTATTCACAGACGACGTCGTGTTGACGGTAATGAAATAGACGTTTGAAGAAGTGATCACTGCTGAAAGATGAATGACTGGGCTCAAGCTTCAGATTGCCCATCACAAAACGGAAGTGCTTCTGGTCAGGAACTGTAAAGCAGTCCAAAAATGGAGATCGCAGTCGGAGAGCACGTAAAAGCATCGAAGCGCGCTGTGAAGCACCTAGGGGTGGTGGTCGATGATCGACTTAACTTTAACCTTCCGGCAATCGCACGGTTGGCCACCCCCATCAGCACCACGCTAACGCGGAGTACGAGATTATTTTAAGGTGTTGTACAAAATACAATAGCACGATCGCTCGAGGGTTAAGGAGCTACGCATGTGGAAAGGCGGCGA
The DNA here is from genome assembly GCF_035046485.1 of Aedes albopictus. Taxonomy (NCBI): domain Eukaryota; kingdom Metazoa; phylum Arthropoda; class Insecta; order Diptera; family Culicidae; genus Aedes; species Aedes albopictus. Next base: position 38,118,410 of record NC_085138.1, on the reverse strand, counting down.
AGGTTGCCAACGGTGTAACGATAATCTTGCCGATCGTCGGGGGACCACGAATTAGTAAGAGGCGTTTTATGGCGAGCGTAATAGATACTATACTCATGTATTGGCTGAAGCGCTGAGTACGAAGCGGAATCGAAGAGTGCTAAACAGCGCATTCCGATTCTTGGCCACTCGGATCGCGAGCGCGTACAGAACCCTTTCGATGGAGGCCAGTATGTGTTATCGTGGGAATTATCCCCATTTGCATCATCATCGCCGAGGACGTGGAAGTACCAGGAACGTAAGAGGTATTGTCATAGTGGGCTCATTGCCTAAGACTAAGCCCACTCATGGGCTCCATCAAGCGTTTTAACGTAAAGTAGAGCCCCGAACAGAGATGCGTGCCACACCGGATCTGTTGCCAGTCGTTCCAGTTCATTGCAGGTCTATAGTTTTTTGAGAATGATTTTCCTGTTTTGTTTCACACATCTACTACTGAAAAATGATGCATGCGTTGAAATCTCCAACGAAATAATTAATATTCATTGGATGCATAATCATAGGTCATTACATGAATAATTTAACAAATTATCAGACTTATGATTGCAATAGAGTGATCTTTTATTACGTATTAACGGTACAAACGCAGAAAACTAATAGATTGAAATTAAATATATTTTAAATACAATTTCTCATTTATCTCTGATTTGAGGATTTTGAGATAACGATTTTTTTTTCCTTCAGAACTCACAGAAACTCTATATTTTAGTTTTTCGTAAGGAAAAACATCGATACAAAATTTTATGGTCGAGTTGCAGTGCAGTAAGTTAAGTCAATAGCCGAGTCAATGGCAATGAAAGAGAAATGCTCCAAAAAGGAAAGAAAAGTCACCATACACACTTAGATTTTTTTACAGTATACGGTAATTTTTTACCGAATTCTCAACAGCTGAACGTTCGGTAATCCGTTCGGTAATCGAAACAAGTACCGAACATTCGGTACTTGATGTTTTTGAAATGCTGTCACAATTTACCGAATTTCTCCGGTAATTTGAGTTGCAGAATCACCGTAGGATTTCGGTAAATCATTGTTTTCTTTTGGATATTTAACAGATTTTCGGTACTTGTAAAAATGAAAGATGCAGTAGGGTTTAGTAGGTTTTTATTTATCAGATTTTTAATGACATTTTAACATTTTCATAAGCAAACCGCTCCGCTTAAACTTATTTCGTCTTAACATTAGTCCGTTGCTTGCACTTGAAACGAGTTTCCACTCATTGAATCACGAAAACAACTGAAGAGGCTGAAATGGAATGTTTGATTATTAAAATGGGAGAAAGCACGAATAAATTTATGTATGAATATTTACCCAACTCCAGCCGCTAATGCGATGCTCCGTTCAGCATTATCGTATTTCTTTGGTCACTAAACTAGTTTTTTTAGAGGACACTAAACTTAGAACTACAGAAACCGACATGAAAATGTAATCTGTCACCAATTTGACACTTCGCTATCGTTGCTCGCAATTTTACGGAATTTCGGTAAACTTGGGTCTGGTTTACAAACTTTTCGGTACTGTTTCTTACAGTATATGGTAAAAACACGATTTTACAGTGTGTACGGTAAATTATTTGACAGATTATGCTGTCACAGTATCAAATCACAAACGAATCGGTAACCAATTTACCGAACTCTTGTAAAATAAATTATAATTACCGAAAACCGGTAGTTTTTTCACTTTACCGATTTTTTTCAGCAAAATAATTACCGAACAGCGAGATAGAATCTTAGTGTGTACCTAAAGCTGTTAGTACAAAGGGTCAAATATTTGTCCAAAAAGAAACTAATGCTCAAACAGTTCTTTCCTTGTCAAATACTTGACACTGTTTACTAATGCCTGGTTTACATGGAGCAAGTGACTTATTTTAAGTCAATGGAAAATGCCCAATTGAATGCGAATTGAACGTGTAAACACCAATGTTCATCTCAGTTGAGCAACTGACTTGATTTGAACGAAAGTTGAACATGTTCAACTTTTTTGTTCAAGTCAAACGAAATCATCTCACTTGCCCCGACTGAACACGCGATTCATGTGAGTTGAATTCAAGTCATCTGTCAAATGAGATGAATTCAATTCAGTTTGCTTACGCATCGCACGAGCTGAAGAATGTAAACACTTGCTTCAATTGAGATGCATTCAAGAGCATGCAAGTGGACACCCAAGTCATTTGCCCACGTCATTTCATTGGATTGAACATGTTTGAGAAGTGTTCAACTCACATGCTCGCTTCAATTGAACAGTCTAAGCCAGGCATAAGACTATAAAAGGGAAATAAGTAAATCTAGACGTAACAAAGCCAGTCTAGGTGCCAATAAGGTTCAAAAACATCATCCGTCATCAGCAATCATTTACTTTACTTTCACTTTTGAACTATTTAGTAGAACTTATTTAATTTGATAGTTTAACCCTCTAATACCCATTCTGCATATATTCCCCCGATTCTGCATACATAAACGAGCATTTGAACGAAATATACCCGCGGGGAGCGATTTGTAAGACACTTTGAAGTCGAAATGTAAGAATTTATTGTACTAATGACATGCAATGTCAATTTTTAAGCCAAAAGTGTTACAGTAGACGTTCGATAACTGCAACATGTTTACGTTTCACTTAGCGAACGAAAATCCGATAACTGCAACGCCTGACAGTGTCAACAAGCCATCAATTGACGTAAAATGAACGAAAAATTCATTCGACTGTTCATTAGGGCTAACATGGCGCACCATTTTGACGTTTGGCGGTGCGATAACTGCAAATTTGTTGCACTTACCGGACTTGCAGTTATAAAGCATTGCAGTTAAACCGTTTGCACCGACCGAACGTCTACTGTATTTTGATCTCTTGCTGCATTGCAGATGTTTGATATAGGGGTAACTCTCGCTGAGACCGTCCCACTATTTACACCATGTCTTTAAAAATGCTTAAGGTAGTGATTTTCTGAAAGCCCTCCTCAAAAAAGTAAGAAAAATGTATTTAGTTAATCTATTTGATGGACCCCCCATTAGTTAGAGCCACAACCATTTTTGCGGACCCCTCGGTTTTGATCAATTGTTGGCTCATTTAAACCGTTATAACTCAAAAGTTTCTCCAAAAACCACCTAATAACAAAATGATGTTGAAAAGAGGAAAGACGGAGCTACTATTTACAGTTATAAAAAAATGGGACGGCCATATTTAGTTTGGCCGCCATCTTGGATTTTTATACCAACACTGTTTTTCATCATGTTGGCAACCACCGATTTCCAAATTTTTTGCGTCAATCGAAAGCGGGGACATATTTACACAACATATCAAAATTTAGAGATGTATCTTTTTCCTATCAAAAGTTATCTGCACTTTTGTTAATCATGACACGCTTTCTTCATACATTTCCATGCGCCCCGGCAACGACACCCAACAGCATCAGAGAATACGCCTGCATGTATACACAACGGCACCTGCAGCCAAATTAGGGAAAATTGGAGGTTCGTTCCCGTTTTTACTGTTTCTCAATGATGCGGACATTGCTTTTTAAACTTTTTTGGTGTTTTGAAAAGCTGAAACTTTCAACTTTTCACTAGTGGATTCAGATTTTTTATAAATGTTCGTAAGCACTGTGAAATAACGCTGCATTTATGTAAACAACCGGCACCTTGCCCAGTGCGCTTAAGTGCCATGATTTACAAAAGTGCAGATAACTTTTGATAGGAAAAAGATACATCTCTAATTTTTTTATATGTTGTGTGACAATGACCCCGCGTTCGATTGACGCAAAAATTTTAAAAATCGGCGGTTGCCAACATGGTGAAAAAACATTTTGGTATAAAAATCCAAGATGGCGGCCAAAACCAATATGGCCGACCCAACTTTTTATGACTGTAAATAGAAGCCCTATCTTTCCTCTTTACAACAATATTTTTATATTAGGTGATTTTTGGAGAATCTTTTGAGTTATAACGGTTTAAACGAGCCAACAATTGATCAAAATCCAGGGGTCCGCAAAAATGGTTGTGGCTCTAACTAACGGGGGGTCCATAATATTTATTAACCAAATGCATTTTTCTTACTTTTTGGGGGAGGACTTTCAGAAAATCGCCACCTTAAACATTTTTGAAGACATGGTGTAAATAGTGGGACGGTCTCAGCGAGAGTTACCCATAGACAAGAACTTACACATAAAGTTTTGAAAGTCATTAAATCACTTATTAACAGACTTTTGTAGTGGTTGAACTTGTTTGTGTTTTTTATCAAAAATTCAGTAATTTTTCCATGAGCAGCAACAAGATACAAAATCAATAGGGGTACTCACTAAACAGATTAAATTGCTGCGTAAGCCATGATTTTCTGCTTATTTGAAATGTTTCATGATTTCGCGAATGAAATTGGCTTGGTGATCGCGACGTTTAATCAGTATAATCAGTTTACGCTGTTAAGTGAATCCCCCTAATATTTCCAAATTTTTAAAAGGCTAGTTAGTGCCCCTGGTATTATAGATGAATGCTCCATATAGTGTAACCCACTAAAGACATGTTCAAAAATTGAGTTTCTGCCAGCTTTTCTCAAAATTGGACCTCTGTGCACCGTGCCAAATCTACACTGGAATATGCATGACCATGAAAACATGAATGAATACAATAGCCCAGTCTGGTATAAACGACAGACAATTTGTCACATGCAACGCAACAAATTTTGCATCCACAATGTTCTCGGTTTATTACCATCATTATGAGCTATTAGTATAAATCATATTCTTGATTGTCGCGTAGCACAATCGCACCTATTCGGTTTACCCCGCCTCACACGTGAAAAATAAAAATTCCCAGTAATGGCGTGTTGCGAAGCCATATGCAGAATGTGTCACATTTCCCGCATGGAATAGGGCATCGTTGTGCACAGCCCTGCGGACACAGACGGAGGTTATGAAGCCTAATATGAGTATGGTGCTACATGGCACAATTTTTATTCCAAAGCAATTTTGCCACCAGTCGTAAATCCACTTGGAACACCTAGGCGCCCCAAGAAAACAAAAACAAAAAAATGGGACGAAAATTTTCTTTTTTTGACGTAAACTACGTCTAAGGGGAAGGTACGGTACTGTACCACGGAACCGGGTGCAAAATGAAAATCTAAAATTTTGCGACCGTCACGAAATTGCATCAGATTTCAAACGCTAATAACTCAAAAAGTAGTCGATGGATTTTCCGGATTATAGCTCGAATCGATGGGAAAACTGCACAACAATTTTCTACAATACACAAAAGTTACTATTTTCAATTCTAAACTATTGAAAATTTTGAAATAGTGAACCCATGTTTTAATTTTATCCAGCCAATCACGTGCGAGCACAAGTCAGGCCAAACATGTCTAAAGGTCCAATCTGCAGAAGAGAGGCTCTCTTTGGTTTCCCTCTCTTTCGTTAATATCTCAGCTGTTTATTTGTATTTTGATTATCTCCTTGCATTGAACGATGGTCAAAACAATCGTCTTTTGATTTGTACTGCAAAAATAGTTGAAAAGTGTACCATTACATTGCAATAATTGAAAGAGAAAGTGAACAAAGAGAGCCTCTCAAATGCAGATAGGACCTATTGAAATGTTTGGCCTGAAGTTTGAGGAAGAAACGGGCAGTATAAAGGATTACTGCTTCTTCTCATCTTCCATCAGTCCTCTTCGACTACTCCATGGGAACGCATCGGCAGAGCGCTGCCGGTCTGAGTTAGTATTCTTCCGAGCGTCGACCGCGGTGGAGCGGGAGAGAGCATTTTCGCTCTCCCATTCTGCTTCACACTGCCGAGCGCGTTGGACGTGCCGTCGGCAACCAAGCACTCAAGCAGCACCGGCGGTGGTGGCTCAATCGCGTGTTCCCAGTGCGGTAGCGGATGCGCCCGGCAGCAACGGAATGGAAATTTCAACATCGGATCCAACACCTTCGCCGGAGGCAAATATCCCTCCTGAAAGTGGATTATATTTTGGTGTGGCGAAATCAAATTTAAACAGCCCTTGTGAGGGCTAAAATTTTAAATTTCTGCATAAGAGTTCATTCAGAATTATCCTAGAAAGCAAACACGTAAGTGCCGACATATTAAAACCAACTACAGCGAACCGAGTAGCAGCGGCGATGGTGGCTCATGCACATTTCCACAGTGCGGTAGCGGATAGGCATGACACAGCAACTGGGAATTTTCATCGGAAAGAATTTTACAGCTTGATGTCGAATCAGTTCTAAATTCAATGTACTGTGTATAATTTTATGCGCGCATCAAATAGAAATTTGCCCAACTTAGAAAAATTTGCTGGTTTACTGGAAAATGAAAATTGTTAACCAGCGTTGCCAAATTTCCATAATAATTTTCGAATTTCAAATATTATAATATTGTTTAATCCTAAGTCTACTGTTCAGGAAAAGGCTAATAATTATCATTTTAAATTATTTTGAATATTCTGCAAAAATAAATGATTACAGATAAATTTGTATGGCATCGTTGATGTTGACTCCCCTCGTATCTAACCAATCACGTTCAAGAGGGGAAACCATACCTTTGTGCAGCATAAAAGCAAACTGCTTCTTCTCATCTTCGTTCATTATTCTTTGACCCATCGATGCAGAAGCATCGCCGGGCGGAAAGCGGAGCTCAGTTTGCTTTGGTCGCCGAGTCGAACGGTTGTCCCGCACACCGGACAGTAGGCCCGGTTTCATCGACGGTGGCTCATTTGAAATCTCCCAGTGCGGCTGCGGATGGGTACGGCAGCACGCGGAAAAATTTTCATCATCGGATCCAGCGCCACCAGCGAAGGAAGAAATCCTCAACAGTAAACAGATTTGGTTTTGCGAAATCAAATTTAAACAGCCCTTGTGAGGGCTACAATTTTAAATTTCTAAGAGTTCATTCAGAATTATCCTAGAAAGCAAACACGTAAGTGCCGACATATCAAAACCAACTACAGCGAAAGCGCTGCCGTGCGCGGTAGACGCACCAACAGCAACCGAGTAGCAGCGGCGATGTTGGCTCATTCACATTTCCCCAGTGCGGTAGCGGATAGGCATGACACAGCAACTTGGAATTTTCATCGGAGAGATTTTAACCGCTTGACCCATCGACGCAGAAGCATAGCCGGGAAGCGGAGTTCAGTTTGCTAACGCCGGGTCATCGGCGGTGGCTCATTCGAAATCTCCCAGTGCGGTTGCGGATGGGTACAGCAGCACGCGGAAAAATTTCCATCATCGGATGCAGCACCATCATCGAAGGAAGAAATTCCTCCTTACTGTTGAACAGATTTGGTTTTGCTAAATCAAATTTAAACAGCCCTTCTCAGGGCTACAATTCTGAATTTTCTGCTAGAGTTAAAACCGAATTCTCGCGGCAAACGCACCGCCAGAAACGTAGCAGTAACGGGGTGGCCCATTCGCATTCTCTCATAGCGAGCGGTTGGTCATGTCAACTGGGAAGAATCTTCTTCTTCGGAGCTAACCCGGGCGGAAAAAAGTTTAAAATTAAATGGGAATTTATTAGACAACTGAGCGAAATTTCTTCTACAATTTGCTGGTTTGCCTAAAAATGAAAATTGTTAACCAGTGTTGACAAATTTGAATAAGATCTCAGCAATTACAAAATTACAAAATATTCAATATCTGTAATTATCAGTAATTTTTGCCGAAAATTCTTAAAATGTGTATTACATACAATTATTTACTAAATATTATAATATTCGGTAATATTAAGCCTACCCGCCTGGAAAAGGCTAATAATTAATATTGAAGAACAATTTAGGTTAGGAATGCATTTTTCCCAAAATTTCAATAATTTGCCAATGGAAATAAGAAATGAGTTACGTTTAAGAATGTAATCGCTCATAAAACAACAAAGAGGAGGAAGAATAGAAATCATCGAATGAAGACAACCATGGTATACACCTACCGAGCTGTCCGCCAAAAGTTCTACAAACTTAAAGTAGCTTCCGATCTAGCCAAACCACAAACCTCGAAGTTGGTCTAAACAAATTGTATGATTTGTTCGACAAAACAGCAAACAGAAGTCCGTTATCAATCATAATAAACTGTTTTACGTAGTTTACGTCATTCGGTTGTGTCTTGCACACACCCCTCTGATTTTTTTTTTAGAACGAAAAGTATGGCACCCGGGGGACCCGTTCTGTGCAATCATCACGGAAAAACTCTTTCTTTCGTTCTCATAGCTTGCGTTTCCCGCTGGATTATATCAATCTCCTACGGATGGTTTGCGATTCATCAGGTCAAATTTACCGCATAAATGTGATTTGATGGCATTGCGTCTTTTTTTGCTCTTTGCTCCTTTCCATGATCGGTTGGTCAATTTCGTACGGGTGCAGCATTTTTTATTCCGATGATGACCGGTCCCTTCATTAAATTGATTCATGGCTTCATCCTTGTTGGCTATGGCCACCCTTTATTCGTCCAGTTGGCAAGGGGTTGCACAATTTCGAAACACTGCTTCACTTCACTTTTGAATAGTCTCGATTTTTCTCGTTTGTGGGAATCGATTCGCATTCATCAGAGAAAAAGATAAAAAAGCGAAATCATATTTCCGTGAGGGTGCTACCGTTTCTTTTTTTATGGCAACGAAAAATTTTTCAAATTTGTCCTTCCCCGCTGCAGTGCACACACTGGATTAGGAAGCGAAATTTATGAAATAATTGAAACTAATATTGCGCTTGGTCCCGTTCGAACCAACAAGCGTTTGGCTAAAACAAACACCGTGGCGAGCCGTGCCTTCCTGGTGGCACGTGCATTATTCATCAATTTCAATAAAAGAACGCGTGTGCCCAAGCGGAGAAAATTTCCAATATAATCCAGTTTTCCCTTCGCGAATGTTTGGGGAGAAAAGTGCAGCTTCCTGGAGGCGGCCGTCACTTTCGTGTCGTTTTATGAGCAACGTTGTGTTTCTCTTTTCATAATAACAAATATCATTGTTTTACCAGCGAGTGGGGGAGGGAGGACCTTTTTTTAGGTCGCCCCTCAGCGCGCTGCTCGTGTTCCACACGAAACTGATGGAAATTTCGCTGCCAGGTGGGTGGGCGGACAGCAGCAATGCATGAACGATTACTTTAATCTAGTGACGGCAGTGATAAGATTTTATCACCATCGGAACGCAGCGGGTAGTGAACAAATTGACGCTTCTGATTGTGGAGGGGAGTTGTCATCACGGTACGCAATGGAAGAAGGTGAATAAATTCACTTTTGGTGTGAAGCCAAACAGTACACATCATTCGGTGACAGTGGCGAAAGCGTAATCAGCGAGACATAAAAATAACTTCAAAATTTGTCACAAGAACCAGAACATATTCCCCCGTAACAGATCGAGTGTAACTACTTCGTCATACCTTATCTTACTGGACAGAGTAAGGCCTGAGTGTCCTCTTCTGTGCGTAGGAGACCCCTCCTCCATTCAACTCGGTCCATGGCTGTGCGGCTCCAGTCACGCACTCTGAGAAGGGTCCGCAGATCGTTCTCAACTAGATCGATCCATCTCGCTCGCTGCGCACTACGTCGTCTTGTACCAGTCGGATTTCCCTCGAGAACCATTTTTACCGGCTTGTTATCCGATATAATGGTGACGTGTCCCACTAACGTGGATGAGACGTTGGATCGATCAGTCGACATTGCCAATTGCTCTCGATATTTTTTTCTTTCAAACGGCTTTGCCGTAGTAGTGTTAGTTTGGTTGTAGCGGAATCTATTGAAAAATAGAGAAAAATGGAATCGAGTGTACGAAAGAACACGCTGAAGCTGTGCTTCGAGTCTGGTGCAAAAGTATCTTCCCACCTGGAAGTTCTCAGGTTCATCACTGGTCAACTGCACCTGAGTGCAGCAGACCTGCACTCTGTTTACAAGGATGAGAATGACGGTCTGTTCTTCATCAAGTTCCTGGATGAAGACAGATTCAACGACTATTGCAACCACGTGGAAGAAACCTATGCCTTCAAGTATGACGATGGATCTACGACACCGATCAGTCTGGACATGGCCAGCCGCATTTTCCGTTACGTGCGTATTTTCAATCTACCCCCGGAAATCGATGACAGACTCATCGCTCAAGTTTTGGGACAATTCGGAACAGTGAGGCAACAGGTGAGAGAGCGCTACCCTGCTGAATACAACCTGAGTGTTTTCAGCGGCGTCCGTGGCGTGCATATGGAGATAGCAAAAGAAATCCCGGCCAACATCTTCATTGGACACTTTCGAGCTCGAATTTACTATGACGGTTTGAAGAATCGTTGCTTTTATTGCAAGGAGGAAGGGCACTTGAAGGCAAACTGCCCCAAGCTGGCCGCCGCATCCGCTTCTAACAGTAATGGAGGCGCACGGTCATACAGCTCAGTGGCAGCACATGGCAGACCAGTTTTCGCACCAAATCGTAACACGCCTGCGCTGGTGGCTAACATGCAGGTTCTGAACAAAGGGAAGGATGACAAGTTGAACTCAACGCCACAGGTTACGGAGCAAGCTGAACCAGAACCGCAGGTCACGACGGAGGCTGAACCGGGACCCAGCAAACCGCTGGAAAAAACTAGGATCGAACAGGCCGATACTGACGAGAGTACACCGCCGATGGAGACGGACCCAAAGCAAGGTCAAAAACGAGCTGCTACATCCACACCATCGTCCGAGCTGGAAGATTCGTCGCGGACGGATGAGGAGGGAGTGAAAGATGCGGAAGCCCCTTTCCGTGTTATGAAAAACAAGCGAAACAAAGGTCAACAGAAGGTAATCGGGACAATAAGTAGCCGCACACTGACAAAGAAGGGCAAGTAGGTAGGATTCCGAGTAATCCAGGCGTAAGTATTCATTGAGTGGATGAGTGATGATGAGTTTGTTTAAGAGAGTGAGTGACTATGAATCTAGATAATGGTGCTTTTGCGCACAGTATGTACTGTTAATATTAACGCTATCAACACACATGTGAAGAAGTCTCTTTTGAGAGATTTCGTTTGGAATAACGACATCGACGTCGTTTTTCTTCAGGAAGTAGCATTTGAAGAT